>NW_013717231.1:0-356 GCF_000517525.1 Limulus polyphemus | reverse complement strand
ATATATATATATATATATACCACTAATGAGGTGTGGACAAATCAAATATCATGTGTGCGTGTGTGTGTGTATATATAGCACTAATGATGTGTGGATAAATCAAATATCATGTGTGCGTGTGTGTGTATATACCACTAATGAGGTGTGGACAACTTAAATATCATGTGTATATATACCATTAATGATGTGTGGATAAATCAAATATCCTGTGTGTGTGTATATATACCACTAATGAGGTGTGGACAAATCAAATATCATGTGTGCGTGTGTGTGTATATATACTACTAATAGGTTGTGGACAAATCATATATCATGTGTGTATATATATATATATATATATATATATATATATATAC
>NW_013717230.1:0-356 GCF_000517525.1 Limulus polyphemus | reverse complement strand
ATGTAACATGCTCTGTAAAGTATGATTTTAGTGCAAGTAATAAGACAAGATAAATGCCATATTTCAACCATGTAACATGCTCTGTAAAGTATGATTTTAGTGCAAGTAATAATACAAGATAAATGCAATATTTCAACCATGTAATATGCTCTGTAAAGTATGATTTTAGTGCAAGTAATAAGACAAGATAAATGCCATATTTCAACCATGTAACATGCTCTGTAAAGTATGATTTTAGTGCAAGTAATAACACAAGATAAATGCCATTATTCAACCATGCAACATGCTCTGTCAAGTATGATTTTAATGCAAGTAATAAGACAAGATAAATGCCATATTTCAACTATGCAACATGC
>NW_013717229.1:0-356 GCF_000517525.1 Limulus polyphemus | reverse complement strand
GTCGGCTGGCTTTTTTGAGTTGTTGCCCTCAATCTGGTCAGCAATTATCAATTAGGAATGGTTCTGCCTAGACCTTACAGTCACTGACCTCGCCTTTCAGCCCATGTGTCGTCACATAAGGTGCCTGCAAGTTTCAAATTCGAAAGATACTAAATTGTTCTACATCAACGGGTGTTTTAACCATTCCTTAACCTCTTACTGTCCGTGTTCAATACTCGACTGTAACCTGTACACTTTTCTCCACTTTTCTGTTGTACCATGTTAACCTCTTACTGTCAGTGTTCAATACTCGACTGTTACCTATAATCTTTTCTTCTGCTCTGTTTTACCATGTTAACCTCTTACTGTCAATGTTC
>NW_013717228.1:0-356 GCF_000517525.1 Limulus polyphemus | reverse complement strand
TGTGGACTAGATGCAGTCATCTTCACACAACTGAATGCAGTTAGTTTAGAGTGTGGACTAGGTGCAGTCATCTTCACACAACTGAATGCACTTAGTTTAGAGTGTGGACTAGATGCAGTCATCTTCACACAACTGAATGCACTTAGTTTGGAGTGTTAGAGTAGATACAGTCATCTTCACAAAACTGAATGCAATTAGTTTAAGATGTGGACTAGATGCAGTCATCTTCACACAACTGAATGTACTTAGTTTAGGGTGTGGACTAGATGCAGTCATCTTCACACAAATGATGCTGTTAGTTTAGAGTGTAGAGTAGATGCAGTCATCTTCACAAAATTGAATGCAATTAGTTTAGA
>NW_013717227.1:0-356 GCF_000517525.1 Limulus polyphemus | reverse complement strand
CACATTCACTTACATATCTGCTCCATATAGCACTACAAATCATGATTATCACTTACTAGAAATACCATTACAAGTCACATTCACTTACATTTCTGCTACATATAGCACTACAAATCATGATTATCACTCACTGAAATCTGATGTACGGTACAGCAGGCTCCATATAGCACTACTAATCATGATTATCACTTACTAGAAATACCATTACAAGTTACATTCACTTAAATATCTGCTCCATATAGCACTACAAATCATGATTATCACTCACTAGAAATACCATTACAAGTTACATTCACTTACATACATATCTGCTCCATATAGCACTACAAATCATGATTATCACTTACCAGAAATAC
>NW_013717226.1:0-356 GCF_000517525.1 Limulus polyphemus | reverse complement strand
AAACAAAAGTGGGGAAAAACAATTAGCAAGTTTTCTATATATACATAGAAATGCTGTAACTGATTAAGCACACTTTCTATAAACAAAAGTTGGTGAGAAACAATTAGCAAGTTTTCTATATATACATAGAAATGCTGTAACTAAGATTAAGCACACTTTCTATAAACAAAAGTGGTGAGAAACAATTAGCAAGTTTTCTAATATATATACATAGAAATGCTGTAACTAAGATTAAGCACACTTTCTATAAACAAACGTGGTGAGAAACAATTAGCAAGTTTTCTATATATACATAGAAATGCTGTAACTAAGATTAAGCACACTTTCTATAAACAAAAGTGGTGAGAAACAATTAG
>NW_013717225.1:0-356 GCF_000517525.1 Limulus polyphemus | reverse complement strand
CTTTTTTGTCGGGCTATAGTCTACCTCAGGTTACCATTATCCACACCTCATCCTTGTCCTTTCTTACAGGATCCTGCTCAGTGGCAAGTGGCGCCTGCCAGGGTATACTTATCCCAAATCTTCACAGTATATGGCCATCAAGGCCTAATATAACATTTAAACATGAGATAGAGTGCTCTACAAGATTGCTCGAGATATTCTTGTGGTGCTCATTCACTTAACTTTATGACTACCAGATCCCTACATTGTAGGGACCTAATGCTGCTATCATTATATTTTGTTCCAGAAATATAACTAGTGAATGAAATTGTTTAAAATTGACAAGTACCTTCCTAAAAGTGTGTAGTTTCAGAAAA
>NW_013717224.1:0-356 GCF_000517525.1 Limulus polyphemus | reverse complement strand
GTTAATGAGGTACTAATTAGTTCAGCCTACAGTTTGGCTGTTAATGAGGTACTAATTAGTTTACAGCCTACTAAACTAATTAGTACCTCATTAACAGCCAAACTGTAGGCTGTAAACTAATTAGTACCCCATTAACAGCCAAACTGAGCCTACAGTTTGGCTATTAATGAGGTACTAATTAGTTTACAGCATACAGTTTGGCTGTTAATGAAGTACTAATTAGTTCAGCCTACAGTTTGGCTGTTAATGAGGTACTAAATAGTTTACAGCCCACAGTTTGGCTGTTAATGAGGTACTAATTAGTTTACAGCCCACAGTTTGGCTGTTAATGAGGTACTAATTAGTTTACAGCCTGC
>NW_013717223.1:0-356 GCF_000517525.1 Limulus polyphemus | reverse complement strand
GTATATAACAACTGTATTTTAATGAAACTTAGATTCTCCTACCACAGTTGGTCAATGTTCAATAAACCCAAACTAATACAGTTGTCATGTATATAACAACTATATTTTAATGAAATTTAGATTCTCCTACCACATGTTGGCAATATTCAATAAACCCACACTAATACAGTTGTCATGTATATAACAACTGTATTTTGATGAAACTTAGATTCTCCTACCAGATGTTGGCAATGTTCAATAAACTCAAAGTACCACAACTGTCACGTATATAACAACTGTATTTTAATGAAACTTAGATTCACCTACCACATGTTGGCAATGTTCAATAAACCCAAACTAACACAACTGTCACGTAT
>NW_013717222.1:0-356 GCF_000517525.1 Limulus polyphemus | reverse complement strand
AAACAATTTATTTTTCGTACGTCGTGATGGTCGTTTTGAGAACGACAAATTCAATCAAAATAACAATGATTTCACAGCTAATCTAATATCTATTAATTCAATCGTTTGTTAAGTTTCTTAGTCACAAAAATCCCTTTATAATGTCTCGTGGTGTAGTTATTTTATTTGGGGGGAACACGAGCTTAAACGCAGTGTTAAACCCGTATTGTGGTTTAAATATCACCAAATCACGTTTGTTCTTAGGTCATGTGTTTGTTGTTTTGACATTAAAATCAGTTCCCGACATTTTTACTAGAAAAATAGTTATCCTTTGAGTCAAGAAGTCTTAAAAATATATATATACCATTATTGTTTGT
>NW_013717221.1:0-356 GCF_000517525.1 Limulus polyphemus | reverse complement strand
AACTGTTTGATCCAAGTTGTTTTTTACAAAGTGAACAATTATGAGGGTTCTCATCAGTATGTTTTCTTTGGTGACTTTTTAATTAACTTTTTGAGCCAAGTTGTTTTTTTACAAAGTGAACAATTATAAGGGTTCTCATCAGTATGTTTTGTTTGGTGACTTTTCATTTAACTGTTTGATCCAAGTCGTTTTCCACAAGTGAACAATTATAAGGTTTCTCATCAGTATGTTTTGTTTGGTGACTTAATTTAACTGTTTGATCCAAGTTCTTTTCCACAAAGTGAACAATTATAAGGATTCTCACCAGTATGTTTTGTTTGGTGACTTTTTAATTAACTGTTTGATCCAAGTTGTTT
>NW_013717220.1:0-356 GCF_000517525.1 Limulus polyphemus | reverse complement strand
CGGTGATAATAAGATTTTTTTGAAAAATCGAAAAAAGAGCTTTTCTGACGCAAAATTAATAAAAAAAATATCGGATAGTGCTTATTTTGTCGTAAAACTAAAAATTGAGACATTATACCATTAACGAAAAATATTATTCCATGTGAAAAGCTAATATATATATATATGTTGGTACTTCGTTTGAATAATCTTATTTTTAAAGCTGTTCTTCGTTTACAATATAACTGATGACAAAAAAAAAGAACAAAAACAAACAAAAAAAAACTATAGCCTTGGCTTTTCGGTGAAAATATGCATTTTTTTAGTAAATTCAAAAAGTGATTTTTCGATGGAAAATTAATAAAAAAATACCGGAT
>NW_013717219.1:0-356 GCF_000517525.1 Limulus polyphemus | reverse complement strand
ATTTACGATACAATATATAGCCCGCGAAAAACAACTGTTTGTTCTGAAGTTTTTCTCTCTCTGTCTCTGCACGTTCTTTATTTACGATACAATATATAGCCCGCGAAAAAACAACTGTTTGTTTTCAAGGTTTTCTCTCTCTGTCTCTGCAAGTTCTTTATTTACGATACAATATATAGCCCGCGAAAAAACAACTGTTTGTTCTGAAGGTTTTCTCTCTCTCTCTGCAAGTTTATTATTTACGATACAATATACAGACCGCGAATAAAACAACTGTTTGTTCTGAAGTTTTTCTCTCTCTCTCTCTGCAAGTTCTTTATTTACGATACAATATATAGCCCGCGAAAAAACAACTG
>NW_013717218.1:0-356 GCF_000517525.1 Limulus polyphemus | reverse complement strand
TTATTCTGTAGGATGACATCTGTAATCGTGTATTCTATAGGGTGACATCTGTAATCGTGTATTCTGTAGGGTGACATCTGTAATCGTGTATTCTGTAGGATGACATCTGTTATCGTGTATTCTGTAGGATGACATCTGTAATCGTGTATTCTGTAGGATGACATCTGTAACCGTGTATTCTGTAGGGTGACATCTGTAACCGTGTTATTTGCTGTAGGGTGACATCTGTAACCGTGTATTCTGTAGGGTGACATCTGTAACCGTGTATGCTGTAGGATGACATCTGTAACCGTGTATTCTGTAGGGTGACATCTGTAACCATGTGTTCTTTCTGTAGGGTGACATCTGTAACCGTG
>NW_013717217.1:0-356 GCF_000517525.1 Limulus polyphemus | reverse complement strand
AACGTGTAATGTACTCCTTACATAGCGTGTAATGTACTCCTTACATAACGTGTAATGTACTCCTTACATAACGTGTAATGTACTCCTTACATGGCGTGTAATGTACTCCTTACATGGCGTGAAATGTACTCCTTACATGGCGTGTAATGTACTCCTTACATAACGTGTAATGTACTCCTTACATAACGTGTAATGTACTCTCTACATAATGTGTAATGTACTCCTTACATATAGTGTAATTTACTCCTTACATAACGTGTAATGTACTCCTTACATACCGTGTAATGTACTCCTTACATAATGTGTAATGTACTCCTTACATAACGTGTAATGTACTCCTTACATAACGTGTAATG
>NW_013717216.1:0-356 GCF_000517525.1 Limulus polyphemus | reverse complement strand
CACGTCACAATGTGTAATAATTATGTTATATTTTTTTATCTAATGTTCAGTTAATAAATTTTAGTGGTATGGTGTTTATAGTGGGTTTATTGTCTTAATTTTAGGTAATATAGTTTAAAATGTTTTTGAAGAAATACGAGAAGCTTGAGAGTTGGTGGTGTGTGCTGTTGATTAGCTGCCTTTCCTCTAATCTATCATTTCAAAATTAGGGACATATAGCCATAGCCCTTTGAATAACTTTGCACAAAACTTCTGAAACAAGAAAGTACTGAAAGTCAAACTGATTGTTGACTTGAGAACAACAATGAAAGTCAAACTGATTGTTGACTTGAGAACAACAATGAAAGTCAAACTGA
>NW_013717215.1:0-356 GCF_000517525.1 Limulus polyphemus | reverse complement strand
TTAAAACTTCGAAAGTTAATTCACAATATTCTAAACACAAAAATATCACAACATTGGCTGTTAAATAAGAAGTTTTTAATTCAACAAAAACTTAAGAAAAAAATGGAGATTTAAAGTGTAACAATATAATACGATAAAGCGTGCTGGAGACATTTGTTTAATAATAATGTGAAGAAAGACTTAAATATATGTATGAACACCTGCCAACGTTTCGCCATTGCGGCTTCATCGAGGCTAGTAATACAAGAAACAGTTCTTGTACCAATAGCCCTGATAAAGCCGTAATGGCGAAACGTTTACAGAAATAGAAAGGGTTTTATTGTTAGCTAGTTATTGCTATTCTAGTTTTATTGTTT
>NW_013717214.1:0-356 GCF_000517525.1 Limulus polyphemus | reverse complement strand
AACCAGTACATCAACATAATGCAAAGTTCAAACTGTCCCAACAAACATACCAGTACATCAACATAATCCAAAGTTCAAACTGACCCAACAAACATACCAGTACATCAACATAATGCAAAGTTCAAACTGTCCCAACAAACAAACCAGTACATCAACATAATGCAAAGTTCAAACTGACCCAACAAACATACGAGAACATAAACATAATGCATAGTTCAAACTGTCTCAACAAACAAACCAGTACATCAACATAATGCAAAGTTCAAACTGTCTCAACAAACATACCAGTACATCAACATAATGCAAAGTTCAAACTTTTACAATAAACAAACCAGTACATCAACATAAAGCAAAGT
>NW_013717213.1:0-356 GCF_000517525.1 Limulus polyphemus | reverse complement strand
TAACACATCATGTATATCTGGCATCCTTATATTGCTTAGTTCCTGCATTAACCAGGGATAATAACACATCATATATATCTGGCATCCTTGTGTTGCTTTGCTATTATATTATCCAGAGCTAACACAATATGTAACTTTGGCATCCTTAATTTTTTTGATTCCTGTATTATCCAGAGATAATAACAACTCATATAAATCTGAATTTTTATTTTGCTTGGTTCCCGCCTTATCCATAGCTAACTCATCAAGTAAATCTCGCTTCGTTATGTTGCTTGGTTCCTGTATTATCCAAAACTAATACATGATGTAAATTTGGCATCCTTATATCGTTTGGTTTCTGTATTATCCAGAGCTAA
>NW_013717212.1:0-356 GCF_000517525.1 Limulus polyphemus | reverse complement strand
CCATTAATTGAAGTATTTTCATTTTGAGTTCTTATTATCATTTACAATTAACTCAGTTTTGTTCAGCTTAATTTATTAGTGTTATGACTCACAAAAAATAATAAACTAATCAAAGTTAGTGATTATAATTAACACTGTTTTTGATTATTCAAATTATCTATGTAATTGAAATATTGCCAATATATATGTTTGTTAAGCACAAAGCTACTCAATGAACTATCTGTCCTCTGCCCAATGCGAGTATTTAAACCATATTTCTAGCATTATAAGATGTCTTTTGTATGTTTTTTGTCAAGTCGTGAGAATAATCAATATGTTTATTTTTTTAGTCATCTCATGAAAATAATTGATAAATA
>NW_013717211.1:0-356 GCF_000517525.1 Limulus polyphemus | reverse complement strand
ATATATATATATATATAACCTTAGTATGACCACCCGCCTATGACTTAACCTTTTATGATAAACTATAGATACATCCATCTTTGTAACTCAGTTTATGTAGCATGTGGCAGGGTATTTCTTCATTAAGTAGGTCACGAGAGTACACCCTATTTGATCACAATTTACACAATCTATTGCTACATCAATGATATCTGTATGCCACCAGTAGGGAAGCTGGTGTCAATTTCATCATACTTACATATTTACTCAAAATACAAATGATTAGTGTGACGGATTTGTTTTTATATATTTATTTTAATATCGGCGTTTGTTTATATTAAATTTATATTTAGAAACATACATACGTTAAATATGTA
>NW_013717210.1:0-356 GCF_000517525.1 Limulus polyphemus | reverse complement strand
TATGTGTGACTGTGACATTTCCTAGTGACATGTAATATGTGTGATTGTGGCACTTCCTAGTGACATGTAGTATGTGTGACTGTGGCATTTACTAGTGACATGTAGAATGTATTGTTTGTGTGACTGTGACATTTCCTAGTGACATGTAGAATGTGTTGTTTGTGTGACTGTGACATTTCCTAGTGACATGTAGAATGTGTTTTTTGTGTGACTGTATCATTTCCTAGTGACATGTAGAATGTGTTGTTTGTGTTACAGTGACATGTAGAATGTGTTGTTTGTGTTACAGTGACATTTCCAAGTGACATGTAGAATGTGTTGTTTATGTGACAGTAACATTTCCTAGTGACATGTAA
>NW_013717209.1:0-356 GCF_000517525.1 Limulus polyphemus | reverse complement strand
ATTTATGTGTGGGCTGGAGTGCACATCTTAGACTTACCATGACAATTATTGTAAACCACGAATGTGTTTTGTAATTACGTTTTTCTACGAACCTGCTAACGGTTTTGGTGAAGAAAGCATTTAAATGTTTAACTACATATGTTTTAACTTATCAAATTATATCTAATATTTTGAGGCAGTTATGATTCTTCAATATTGTAGTTGAAGAAACTAACGAAGGCAACTGAAGCCCGTGTATTATTATTATTTGTCTTCTTCCATATTTTGTTGATGCTGTATTACTAAAATAATCATTATTTCAACTGATGTTGAAGAAAAAGATATTTTCGAGAATTCCGGAGCTTTGTGTCTTAAAT
>NW_013717208.1:0-356 GCF_000517525.1 Limulus polyphemus | reverse complement strand
TACAGGTTCTCCTGGTTTTTAACTATATCCATACATCATCAGTGGAACTGACTACTTTAAGTTTAGAGTGTACAGGTTTCCCTGGTTTTTAACTATATTGATACATCATCAGTGGAACTGACTACTTTGAGTTTAGAGTATACAGGTTCCCCTGGTTTTTAACTATATCGATACATCATCAATGGACCTGACTACTTTAAGTTTAGAGTGTACAGGTTTCCCTGGTTTTTAACTATATTGATACATCATCAGTGGAACTGACTACTTTGAGTTTAGAGTATACAGGTTCCCCTGGTTTTTAACTATATCGATACATCATCAATGGACCTGACTACTTTAAGTTTAGAGTATACAGG
>NW_013717207.1:0-356 GCF_000517525.1 Limulus polyphemus | reverse complement strand
TATCTTGATCTTTAGAACTTTTTAGGTTGTGTAGAACAAATAAATATTTTCCACGGTATCATAACCTTGTTCAGGATTTTGGAAATGTTTATTCTGACATTTCTGTCTTACTCTTATAGAAGAATGCTTAGTCCGGACAGTGTACAGAGATTCTTTTCAATGTTAAGAAGTATCCAACGAATAATCACAGCTTAAAGTGATTCACCAAAAGTGACATCCAACAGTTGTACACGCATACATTAATAGAAAACAATATTATGTTAATAAGCTCATTTATTAGCATGTTTTAATCCAAACAACATATGCTTGTAGCATTTGTACTGAATATAGTAGAAATATTGAAAAACAACAAATAT
>NW_013717206.1:0-356 GCF_000517525.1 Limulus polyphemus | reverse complement strand
AATAACCCTCTAGACTAAGTGCTAACAAGTTACTTTCCTCCAATAACCCTCTAGAGTAAGTGCTGACTAGTTACTTTCCTTCAATAGCCATCTAAGCTAAGTCCTGGCTGATTACTTTTTCCAATAGCCATGTAGTCTATGTGTTGGTTATTTACTTTCCTCCAACAACCATGTAGGCTAAGTGCTGAATAGCTACGTTCCTCCAATAGCCATGTAGGCTAAGTGTTTTCTAGATACTTTCCTCCAATAACCAACTAGACTAAGTGCTGACAAGTTACTTTCCTCTAATAACCCCTAGAGTAAGTGCTGACTAGTTATTTCATCCAATAGTCATGTAGGCTATGTGTTGGCCAGTT
>NW_013717205.1:0-356 GCF_000517525.1 Limulus polyphemus | reverse complement strand
AAAGTTGTGCTTCTAAACCAACAAATCTTCATGTGTGAATGAATAAAGTACTCCATTTATTTAATGTTTATATGCATTTTTTATTGTAGCTTTATTCAGGTTTCAATTAAATAAATAGTTTTGAATGATTGATCAGTTTCAATCTGTATTTATTTTATGTGCATTTTTTATTTTTAAAAATGTGAATTATAAGAAGCACAAAAATTTCCAAATTTATTGCTTATTGAAGTTAACATGTAAATATGAATGCACTGGTAATTTAACACATAGTCGGCCAACTTCCAATGATATATTTAACCCGTTACCTACTATGGCCATTTTGTCTTATCGTTAGGGCAAAATCACATTTTTGAATT
>NW_013717204.1:0-356 GCF_000517525.1 Limulus polyphemus | reverse complement strand
AAATATTTATATATTTACCAAGTTAAGTTCTCTGTATTTTATAAATTATTGATAATTTAGCAAGGCTGTAACTTAGGTATCAAAGGAAAAGGGACTGAGGGTGTTTACTATACATACTGCGAGAATACACCCTATGTGCATGGTGGTGTCCCATTCTATTCAGTAAAGCATCTTGAAGAAATGTAGCATTAATGCTATTAATTTATAACTTAATTATTTTGGTTCATCACCATAACTGTAAGTATTTGGCATGAAATTCGTCACTGGGGTTCTACACGTTATCACTAACAATTGGTCAATCGGTACATTAATAAATTTTGTTAAATTCGAATCTGTTTTTGCAAAGAATATCTTCA
>NW_013717203.1:0-356 GCF_000517525.1 Limulus polyphemus | reverse complement strand
ATATATATATATGTGGTATATAAGAACTTGTGTTTAAAAATTCACATCGATATATGGTAAAAAAACTTTTCATTAAAAATTCACATCGATATATATATATATAAAGTAAATAAAAACCTTTGATTAAACATTCACAATGATATACGTATACATGGTAAATAAAAACTTCTGATTAAACATTTAAAACGATATATATATATATATGGTAAATAAAACTTCTGGTTAAACATTCACAACGATATATATATGTATATGGTAAATAAAAAATTTTTATTAAACACTAAGAATGATATATTTATAAATATTCCTAAAAATAAAACTTCTGTTTAAACATTCACATCGATAAATATATACAT
>NW_013717202.1:0-356 GCF_000517525.1 Limulus polyphemus | reverse complement strand
TACAAGCTGCCTGAACGTAAAATACTTCATATCAATCGACATTTACTTCTTCCTTGTCAGCAGACTTTATTACGATGCTTTCTTTTAGATGAAGGTTATTTTGAATCTTATTTATCGTTGGTAAGACTTTGTACAGTAAAAAATATTTTGCAATTGAAATAACACTTTTATGACTTATATTTATCTAAGGAATAGTTAAAAGGTAAGGTTTTTCCAAGTGGAAGTGACCGTGTGTTAGTTTTGTTTTTTCTCTAGGTGAGAAAAATATAAAGCATTGGATGTTCTCAGAATATATAGGTTTTTCTTGTGATGGCAGGTTTTCATTTGGAGTTTAAGTCCTAATGGAATAAGACAAT
>NW_013717201.1:0-356 GCF_000517525.1 Limulus polyphemus | reverse complement strand
CCTGACAACAGTGATACAGCCTACCGAATCCCCATCACCTGCTAACAGTGATACAGTCTACCGAATCCCCATCACCTGCTAACACTGATACACTCTACTGAGTCCCCATCACCTGCCGAGAACGATACACACTTCTGATGGAAGAACCAAAGAAAGGCTTAGCTTATTATGTAGATAACATGGGTATTTACATTCTGCTAGACGTAGACTTGACAGGACTATGTAATTTTGTTTCACAATTGTAGTCATTAAAGGATTCAGAGGATCATAAGGAAACAAAGATCTGTAGAACGATTTCTAATTATTGTATGACTCACAGTTCGTGTATAAAGGAAATTAGCGTCTTGATGTTAAAT
>NW_013717200.1:0-356 GCF_000517525.1 Limulus polyphemus | reverse complement strand
CATAATATATTCGGTTATTTATATCTCACAATATCATTGATGTCACTTACCGCAGTTTAAGTAAGTGCAAGAACGTGCATTACATGGGGTCTTTAACTGACAGTACAGATATCAATACTTTTCTACACGTTGTGCAGCTTTGCAAAGTTGAATGTTCATTTTACAACTTGGTTATTTCCAATAATGTTCTTGTACTCGATGTTTCAGATAACTTGTTAATTTCTATAAACACCATGTTTTCTTTATATCAGAAAACATTGATTTCTTTTTTAACATGTTTTCCTGTTTATACAGCTCTATAAATCAGTAGAACACCATTGACATTCGTAAGTTAAACTACTCTAGTTTTGTGTTAC
>NW_013717199.1:0-356 GCF_000517525.1 Limulus polyphemus | reverse complement strand
GTTAATAGTTTCGTGGAGCTTTGTTACAAGAAGGAACAACTGGTTAATAGTTTCGTGGAGCTTTGTTACAAGAAGGAACAACTGGTCAATAGTTTCGTAGAGCTTTGTTACAAGAAGGAACAACTGGTTAATAGTTTCGTAGAGCTTTGTTACAAGAAGGAACAACTGGTTAATAGTTTCGTAGAGCTTTGTTACAAGAAGAAGCAACTGGTTAATAGTTTCGTAGAGCTTTGTTGTAAGAAAAAAAACAACTGGTTAACAGTTTCGTAGAGCTTTGTTGTAAGAAAAACAACTGGTTAATAGTTTCGTAGAGCTTTGTTACAAGAAGGAACAACTGGTTAATAGTTTCGTAGAAC
>NW_013717198.1:0-356 GCF_000517525.1 Limulus polyphemus | reverse complement strand
TAAGTGTACATGGTTACTTCTGCCAAATAAACAAACTGACCTACGTGTACATGGTTACTTCGGACAAATAAACAAACTGACCTAAGTCTACATGGTTACTTCTGCCAAATAAACAAACTGACCTAAGTGTACATGGTTACTTCTGGCAAATAAACAAACTGACCTAAGTCTACGTTTTTTACTTCTGCCAAATAAATAAACTGACATAAGTCTACATTTTTTACTTCTGCCAAATAAACAAACTGACCTAAGTCTACATGGTTACTTCTGGCAAATAAACAAACTGACCTAAGTCTATATTTTTTTTACTTCTGGCAAATAAACAAACTGACTTAAGTGTACATGGTTATATCTGG
>NW_013717197.1:0-356 GCF_000517525.1 Limulus polyphemus | reverse complement strand
TGTGATTTGTACTGTACGTGACTACAACATGCATGTTATGTTGTGTTTACTGTGATTTGTACTGTACGTGACTACAACATGCAAGTTGTGTTGTGTTTACTGTGATTTGTACTGTACGTGACTACAACATGCAAGTTGTGTTGTGTTTAGTGTGATTTGTACTGTACGTGACTACCATCGACTGTTGTGTTTAGCGTGACTTGTACTGTACGTGACTACAACATGCAAGTTGTGTTGTGTTTGGTGTGATTTGTAGTGTACGTGACTACCGTCGATGTGGGACGTTGTGGACTAGAACACTCACATCTGGCTACAGACAACGAAAGGTGGTAAAGATGTCTGACGTTATTGCCTGT
>NW_013717196.1:0-356 GCF_000517525.1 Limulus polyphemus | reverse complement strand
ACTTAGAAACGTGTTCACAGTGTATCATGTTATTTCTAATACATCAATAATAGATACCTGATAATTACTAGAAATCACGTATCTTAGTTACATAGAAATGTGTTCAGAGTGTATCATGTTATTTCTAATACACCAGTATTAGATACCTGATAATTACTAGAAATCAATCTGAGTTACATAGAAATATGTTCAGAGTGTATCATGTTATTTCTAATATACCAGTATTAGATACCTGATAATTACTATAAATCACGTATCTGAGTTACATAGAAATATGTTCAGAGTGTATCATGTTATTTCTAGTACACCAGTATTAGATACCTGATAATTACTATAAATCACGTATCTGAGTTACA
>NW_013717195.1:0-357 GCF_000517525.1 Limulus polyphemus | reverse complement strand
GATTGGTAACTACTGTGTAACAATGTGTATAATGTCATGAACTTTATATTGTTATAAGACAGGTTGGTAACTACTGTGTAACAATGTGTATAATGTCATGAACTTTATATTGTTATAGGACAGGTTGGTAACTACTGTGTAACAATGTGTATAATCTCATGAACTTTATATTGTTATAGGACAGGTTGGTAACTACTGTGTAACAATGTGTATAATCTCATGAACTTGATATTGTTATAGGACAGGTTGGTAACTACAGTGTAACAATGTTTATTATCTCATGAACTTGATATTGTTATAGGACAGGTTGGTAACTACTGTACTTGAATGGTGGTAATTGTTGGTTAATACTGGTAC
>NW_013717194.1:0-357 GCF_000517525.1 Limulus polyphemus | reverse complement strand
TTTTTTTTATTAAAACAGAAAAATTAGATTTAACTTGTACTTGAGCTGATGAAAAGATAAAAAATACAGGTATTAGTGTTCTGTTTACCTTAGATAAAATGTGTATTTAAACTTATACTGTTGCTTGAGGTCCACTTAAAGCTAGTCCTTTTATGTTGAAATGTAAATTAATTATCTTTCTACATTTGGTAGCTTTCAAAGCGGCCAGTAATGGAGATAATTATTATTGATGGTGATACACAGAGTAAGATACTGCCCATTTTAATATCTTTTCAGTTTTAACTTTACAACCAGCTTTTGATATTTATACCATTCAGTTTTCAATTGTTCATGTTGACTCCTTTCAGTTTGATTCCT
>NW_013717193.1:0-357 GCF_000517525.1 Limulus polyphemus | reverse complement strand
AAAGCCTGTGCTTCTATCCATACACTTGTAATATTAGAGTATTATTTTTTAATGTACAAACTGTTATTCTGTTAGGTACACGTACACATCAATTCACGAAAATCTTGTAACAAATTTGGTTCTTATTTTAATATGGACTTGATATCTAGGATATCATAATGTTCTATTTCCATCAGAAGTTGACCAGAGAGTTTAGTGTTGGTTTTATAGTAGATCTGACACCAAGAAATGGTTTCCCAATGAACGCGATCATACCTACGGCCACTAGAGCTGATGAATTTTTCCCGACAGTAAACCAATGATAACAAAGGAATAAATGATTCTCTAATGTGGAATTATGATTGATATGACAATTAG
>NW_013717192.1:0-357 GCF_000517525.1 Limulus polyphemus | reverse complement strand
TGAATGAAATACTAGTACAATACAACTATACAATATTATAGTGAATGAAATACTAGTACAATACAACTATACATTATAGTGAATGAAATACTAATACAATACAACTATACAATATTATAGTGAATGAAATACTAGTACAATACAACTACACAATATTATAGTGAATGAAATACTAGTACAATACAACTATACAATATTATAGTGAATGAAATATTAATACAATACAACTACACAATATTATAGTGAATGAAATACTAGTATAATACAACTACACAATATTATAGTGAATGAAATACTAATACCTATACAATATTATAGTGAATGAAATACTAGTACAATACAACTACACAATATTAT
>NW_013717191.1:0-357 GCF_000517525.1 Limulus polyphemus | reverse complement strand
ATTGACAGTTACATTATAACGCCTCACGGCTGAAAGGGCGAGCATATTTGGTGTGACGGGGATTCTATCCACCTGACCATGCCGGGCCAATCAGGAACTAAAGAAGTGAATCTTTTTTATTATGCATTATCTTATGTACATCGTATTATCTTCAATCATTTGCAGTTTTGGGAAGGTTTTGCCAAATAGTGTTCATCTCCATTAACGTCAATAATTAAAGAGTTACTACTCTTACGATAATTATTGCAACACCTGTGTGTATCCATTGCAAGCTGTGGAAGGAAAGGCTTCTATATATATATATATATATATATATGTACACTGTTTGTCTAGTTTCTTAGCTAACGACAACATTAC
>NW_013717190.1:0-357 GCF_000517525.1 Limulus polyphemus | reverse complement strand
AGTTTTTTCTCCATTTGTAGAATATATTGTCAATATTTTAAGTTAGTTTTTTCTCCATTTGTAGAATATATTGTTACTGTTTTAAGTTAGTTTTTCTCCATTTGTAGAATATATTGTTACTGTTTTAAGTTAGTTTGTACTCCATTTGTAGAATATATTGTCAATATTTTAAGTTAGTTTTTTCTCCATTTGTAGAATATATTGTCAATATTTTAAGTTAGTTTTTTCTCCATTTGTAGAATATATTGTTACTGTTTTAAGTTAGCTTGTACTCCATTTGTAGAATATATTGTCAATATTTTAAGTTAGTTTTTTCTCCATTTGTAGAATATATTGTCACTGTTTTAAGTTAGTTTG
>NW_013717189.1:0-357 GCF_000517525.1 Limulus polyphemus | reverse complement strand
ATGGTATTCTACTTTTGTCAATAAACAAGTAACTGATTACAGTGTAGAAAAAAAGGCAAAAGTGAGTGTGGTATTCTACTTTCTACACTGATCAGTGAAGAGAAGAATTTGCCATTATAACAGTAAGCACACGAACATATACTCGATAAGGGACATTTCGTTATAATTGTTTTCATAAGTTCTGGTCAATAAAGAAAAAATGTTGTCACATTAAGAATCACAGATGACACATTGGGCTTCAGTGTTCACATGGTGTATAGATAAGGGAATGAAGTTTTAAATCTGGGTTAAATATGGCTTCTTGAGTTATTTTATTTATTTTACTTATGAGCGATAGATTGGTCAAAATTGGCCCCC
>NW_013717188.1:0-357 GCF_000517525.1 Limulus polyphemus | reverse complement strand
AGTTGGAACCCGCGACCCTCAGATTGCCCGCAGGTAATAGCAAAGGATAAAATGAAATGTTTATATTTTATAAAAATGCAAAATATATGAAACGTACTTCGATATACTCGTCTCAATGCTAGTAAAATAAATTAAAAAGAAAACCTCGTACCAGAATCAGCGTGTGTAAGAAAATAACAGTGGTTGGAATAAACAGGAATAATTATAAATAACAAAACTTTATAAAAAAAAACGAACGTTTCATTTATTCATTCCCATACATCAGTTTGTCCTTGTACGGTTGGTGGTTAGGGTGCTCGACTCGTGTTTATGGTTGCTGACTGAGTCGGCCATCCGGGTGTTAAAATTCATGGCTTA
>NW_013717187.1:0-357 GCF_000517525.1 Limulus polyphemus | reverse complement strand
CCGAAACTAAAAGTCAAGCAATGAAAAGGAACGGTCACAAAAAAGAATAAAAAAACATACCACCAGTTTTACTTAATATTATATAGCAGGTTTTGTTGAGCGACGTTAGAAACGCTGATTAATGTATAAAACGTTGAAGGAAGGTTGCCAAGATAGTCCAGATCCTTAAAACGTTGAAGGAACGTTACCAAGATAGTCCAGATCAGTAAAACGTTGAAGGAACGTTGCCAAGATAGTCCAGATCAGTAAAACGTTGAAG
Organism: Limulus polyphemus; assembly: GCF_000517525.1. Lineage (NCBI taxonomy): Eukaryota > Metazoa > Arthropoda > Merostomata > Xiphosura > Limulidae > Limulus > Limulus polyphemus. The sequence goes on along the minus strand of NW_013717187.1, from coordinate 98 downwards.
GAACGTTACCAAGATGGCCCAGATCCCTAAAACGTTGAAGGAACGTTGCCAAGATAGTCCAGATCCTTAAAACGTCGAAGGAACGTTGCCAAAATAGA
>NW_013717186.1:0-357 GCF_000517525.1 Limulus polyphemus | reverse complement strand
GTAGATTAGTAATAGTTTAGAGGATTACCAACCTGTCTGTATTGTAATATTACTGAATACTTCTCTGTAGATCACTAATAAACTTGATGATTAGCAACCTGTCTGTTTTGTAATATTCCTGAAAAATTCTCTGTAGATCATAATAAACTTGAGGATTAGCAACCTGTCTATATTGTAATATTACTGAATAATTACCTGTAGATCACTAATAAACTTGAGGATTAGAAATTTGTCTGTGTCGTAATATTACTGAAGAATTCTCTGTAGATCACTAATAAACTTAAGGATTACCATCCTGTCTGTGTTGTAATAATACTGAACAATTCTTTGTAAATCACTAATAAACTTGAGTTTTAG
>NW_013717185.1:0-357 GCF_000517525.1 Limulus polyphemus | reverse complement strand
ACCTGTCCATGGCAGGACTGACAACAATATGTTTGTAACATCTATACTTATTTCTTTGTAACACCTATAATTATTGCTCTGTAACACCTATATTTATTGCTGTATAGCACCTATATTTATTGTTCTATAGTACCTATATTTATTGCTCTGTAATATCTATATTTATTGCTCTATAACCCCTATATGTATTGCTCTATAACACCTACATTTATTGTTTTGTAACACCTATATTTATTACTCTGTAACACCTATATGTATTGCTCTATAACACCTATATGTATTGCTTTGTAACACCTATATGTATTGCTCTATAACACCTATATGTATTGCTTTGTAACACCAACATTTATTGCTTTG
>NW_013717184.1:0-357 GCF_000517525.1 Limulus polyphemus | reverse complement strand
AGCCTTTCTAACGTTCCTTCCGCTATTTCTTTCTTTTGAATCAAGATATTGATTATGTAGGTTGGGTCTTTAGTCTGCTCGAAGTTTAATATTTTTTTTAGTACCCAAACTACAGCTTAGTTATTAAGTTTGAGAATTATATTAGAATTCTATGGTATTGATGTGGTAATTTATGATTTTTTAGTTATTCAAAAGCATACATAAAACTTTAAAAAAAGTTTGTTTCATATCCTCCACGTGCAAAGGTTTAGCAACCTATGTCAAGCAGCAACCGAGTACAAAGATCGTAACTAAAAGAGATAATTGTTTGCTTTACTTATCTATTTACTGTTCTATGTTTAAGAGAAAATAACTAAG
>NW_013717183.1:0-357 GCF_000517525.1 Limulus polyphemus | reverse complement strand
TAATGGGTACAATCCTAGGAGAAGCTACTTCAATCTATGTAGCGGGTACAGTCCTGGGATAAGCTACTTCAATCTACATAGTGGATACAGTCCTGGGAGAAGCTACTGCAATCTACGTAATGGGTACACTCCTGGGATAAGCTACTTCAATCTACGTAATGGGTACACTCCTGGTAGAAGCTACTTCAATCTACGCAATGGGTACAATCCTAGGAGAAGCTACTTCAATCTATATAGCGGGTACAGTCCTGGGATAAGCTACTTCAATCTATGTAGTGGGTACAGTCCTGGGTGAAGCTACTTCAATCTACATAGTGGGTACAGTCCTGGGAAAAGCTACATCAATCTACATAGTGG
>NW_013717182.1:0-357 GCF_000517525.1 Limulus polyphemus | reverse complement strand
ATGTCTGCGGACTTACAACGCTTGTTCTTCTAAGACTATTTATTAGTTTTGAAACATTTTGTTTTCCGTTTAAAAACAACTTTATATTTTATTCAGGACTTTAATCCAACATTGCTAATCCACGAGGGATGCTTACATTTAACAACCTTACTCTTATTCCGTGAAGAATATTCTGACTTCATCTATCATATACTATTACACAAAATAAAACTAACGAATCTAACATTCTGTTTTAGTTTGCAAATATAGGAATAAAGGAGGTGCTAAGCTAAGTGACAAAAAGTGTAAGCAAAATGTATTTTCCTTGTTCCATCCACAAGGAAATCTTCTTTAACAGCGGTGATCACATATCACATG
>NW_013717181.1:0-357 GCF_000517525.1 Limulus polyphemus | reverse complement strand
AAGACACAAGATTTAACAATACTGTGTACTATCAACATTAAGTCACAAGAATTAATAATACTGTGTACTATCAATAAGAAGACACAAGAGTTAACAATATTGTGTATTATCAATCAGAAGATTCAAGATTTACTATACTATGTACTATCGATATTAAGTCACAAGATTTAACGATACTTTGTACTGTCAATAAGAATACACAAGATTCAACAGAATTGTGTGCTACCACTAACAAGCCACAAAATTTAACGATATTGTGTACGTTCAATAAGAAGACACAAGGTTTAACAATACTGTGTGCTATCAATAACTAGCGACAAGACTTAACGATACTGTGTACTGTGAATAAGAAGACAC
>NW_013717180.1:0-357 GCF_000517525.1 Limulus polyphemus | reverse complement strand
GTGCAAGTATAATATGTACTGGAACATTATCACTGACTTTCATTAGGCCTACTTAGTTAACCTTGTTGAACATGTGCAAGTAGAATATGTACTGGAACATTATTACTGACTTTCATTGGGCCTACTTAGTTGACCTTGTTGAACATGTGCAAGTATAATATGTACTGGAACATTATCACTAACTTTCATTAGGCCTACTTAGTTGACCTTGTTGAACATGTGGAAGTAGAATATGTACTGGAACATTATCACTGACCTTCATTAGGCCTACTTAGTTGACCTTGTTGAACATGTGGAAGTAGAATATGTACTGGAACATTATTACTGACTTTCATTAGGCCTACTTAGTTGACTTTG
>NW_013717179.1:0-357 GCF_000517525.1 Limulus polyphemus | reverse complement strand
GGCTTATCTTACTTCTGACAGTAAAGTATAACTACCGCTTATCTTACTTCTGACAGTAAAGTATAACTACCGTTTATCTTACTTCTGACAGTAAAGTATAACTACCGTTTATCTTACTTCTGACAGTAAAGTATAACTACCGCTTATATTACTTCTGACAGTAAAGTATAACTACGGCTTATCTTACTTCTGACAGTAAAGTATAGGTACCGCTTATCTTACTTCTGACAGTAAAGTATAACTACGGCTTATCTTACTTCTGACAGTAAAGTATAACTACCGTTTATCTTACTTCTGACAGTAAAGTATAACTACCGTTTATCTTACTTCTGACAGTAAAGTATAACTACCGTTTAT
>NW_013717178.1:0-357 GCF_000517525.1 Limulus polyphemus | reverse complement strand
CATCTTGCAGGGACTATGCCACGCCCATGTCCCTCAGTGAATGTACGCTATCAAACATGACGTCTTCTGGCATCTTGCAGGGACTATGCCACACCCAGTCCAAACTATTATCACAACGAAAAGGATTCAAACTGACGTTAAGTTGGGTGATTCTAATAAATTAGCCAATAATTATATATTAATAACTACAACTTGAAATAATGTATAACATGTGATCAAACGTAATTGATATTTTTTGTTTGTTTACCTGAAACCAGCTCGGGTCCGGGTTACAGTCTAGTGTTAGGTACCAACTCAGGTCCTGGTTACAGCCTAGTGTTAGGTACCAACTCATGTCCGGGTTACACCCTAGTGTTA
>NW_013717177.1:0-357 GCF_000517525.1 Limulus polyphemus | reverse complement strand
TCAGGGCGTGCACTTTCATAGTGTGTGTCAATTAGAAAAAAAAAACTTGATTTGAATACTTCATAGTCAGAGTATATATGTATTGGAATACGAAAAAAATTAGTTTTTCATAGCCAGAGGGTAGATAAATATAACAAATAAATTGTTTGCTTGCTTGACTAATTATACGATCTTTGACTTCAGATGAAATATACCTTTGTTTCCCAAAGTTTCGGTTGTACACTTTTATCAAGGAGCCTCAATACAATAAAATACACCTTTGTGTGTGACACAGACAAATGAAGTATCGCTCCACTAAGATTGGGTAAATATAGCCTGAGAGTATCCCAGATATCTAGCAGTACCATATCTGTAACA
>NW_013717176.1:0-357 GCF_000517525.1 Limulus polyphemus | reverse complement strand
GTTTAGTCGTTACTACGTGAACATGACTCCCAACTGTAGTGTAGACATACACTGACTGTCCGTTTAATCGTTACTACGTGAACATGACTCCCAACTGTAGTGTAGAGATACATTGACTGTCCGTTTAATCGTTACTACGTGAACATGACTCCAAACTGTAGTGAAGAGATCCACTGACTGTCCTTTAAGTCGTTACTACGTGAACATGACTCCAAACTGTAGTGTAGACATACACTGACTGTCCGTTTAATCGTTACTACGTGAACATGACTCCAAACTGTAGTGTAGAGATCCACTGACTGTCCTTTTAGTAGTTACTACGTGAACATGACTCCAAACTGTAGTGTAGACATCACT
>NW_013717175.1:0-357 GCF_000517525.1 Limulus polyphemus | reverse complement strand
GAAAATATTGTTTCGGTGGATAACATGTATATTACGGGCAAGTATAAATATATGTGTTTGTTTTGTTGAATTTTGCACAAAGGTATTCGAGGGATATCGGCGATAAATTCCTAATTTAGAACTGACTAGAGAGAAGGCAGCTAGTAAACACCACTCACTGCCAACTCTTACACTATCTTTACCAACGAAACGTGGGATTAACCATCACATTATAACATCTCCACGGTTGAAAAGGCGAACATGTTTGGTGACGTGATTCGAACCCATGATCCACAGACTGCGAGCCACTAATCGCTAGGCCATGCCAGGCTTCAGTAAGCATAACGAACCTATGATCCACAGATTGCGAGTCACTAA
>NW_013717174.1:0-357 GCF_000517525.1 Limulus polyphemus | reverse complement strand
TGTTTAATTAGGCAAGATGTTGTTTAAAAGCAAATTATGTTTGTTGATTCACAAATGTTAAATGAATTTCTAAAAAAATGTTAGAATATATAAACACTCACGATTAAGTGATTTAGAAACAAGCAAAGTGACAGTAAAATCTGAATATAAACTTTGCAAATAATGCAACAATTAATTTAGCATTAATTAAAATATAGTAGACTTAAAAGGGTTAAGCCGATGATCCACACATAAGATCAAGTTATGAGTACTCATGAAATGAGTCCATGTAAACAAGTTGCATTGTTAAAGGCTATAAAAAGTTGAAATTGTGATTACTTTGAGGTAGGTTACAAACTGTAATAGCTCAAAGAAGTG
>NW_013717173.1:0-357 GCF_000517525.1 Limulus polyphemus | reverse complement strand
AGCACCTTCTAAATCTCTCCACTGTTTCATACTTTGTGTTTTATTTTGTTCTATACGATATTCCACCAGTAAAGTACAACAAGAGTCTATAGAAGAATTCAGAATAACATTAGTGTGTAAATCAGGTACTCTGATGTCACAGAGAAAACTGTTTCCACAAACGTGTAGGTTCGTGATTGTTAAGCGAAAAATATATTGAACAAGAACAGCAGAGGAAAACAGATGTTAACAGAAAAACAAAATCATTATTTACACAAGTGTTTGTGATGTCGCAAATTATGTGGCTATCGTCTGGCTACTGGTGTTGAGAACTAAAACAAAAGTGACAGAAAGATCAGAGGAATAAGCAAAATGAGA
>NW_013717172.1:0-357 GCF_000517525.1 Limulus polyphemus | reverse complement strand
ACTAAAGCTATATAATTATACCTTGTTTTATACTAAAGCTATAGATGTATTCCTTCTCTTACACTAAAGCTATAGATGTATTCCTTCTCTTACACTAAAGCTATAAAAGTATTCATTCTCTTACACTAAAGCTATAAAGTATTCCTTCTCTTACACTAAAGTTATAAAAGTATTCCTTGTTTGGAATATAATTAGAGAAATGTTTTTGTTTTACACTATAGTTATAGAAGTATTCCTAGTCTTACTCTAATGCTATAGAAGTATTCCTTGTTTAGACTAAAGCTATAGAAGAATCCCTTATTTTATACTAAAGCTATAGAATTATCCCTTGTTTTATACTAAAGCTATAGAATTATA
>NW_013717171.1:0-357 GCF_000517525.1 Limulus polyphemus | reverse complement strand
CATACCATCGGTATTTGTATAAAACTAGGTAGCCAACACAGACATACCACCGGTATTTGTATAAACTAGGTATACTTACTGTACATTAGTAAGGGTTTTGATAAACTTTACGAAACCTCAATTGTTTTGTACGTGTCATAATACATACATTTTAGAAAATGTTATATGATACACAAAGAGAACATTTTACAGTACCTCAGAATGAGAACTACATACGTGAACAAACTCAGAAATAAATCTTTAAAGAACGAATATGTTTTACTTACCAAGTTCTCCGGTTGGGGTAGAAGATCACAACAGTTTCTGTGTATAAAGTATAATAAACTCGACATTTGTATGCAGCTAGCTTGCTGAAAT
>NW_013717170.1:0-357 GCF_000517525.1 Limulus polyphemus | reverse complement strand
TGCATCTACATCACATCAAAGCCTATCTTTTGTAATGCCTGAATGTGCATCTACATCACATCAAAGCTTATCTTTTGTAATGCCTGAATGTGCATCTACATCACATCAAAGCCTATATTCTGTAATGCCTGAATGTGCATTACATCACATAAAAGCCTATATTCTGTAATGCCTGAATGTGCATTACATCACATAAAAGCCTATATTCTGTAATGCCTGAATGTGCATCTACATCACATCAAAGCCTATCTTTTGTAATGCCTGAATGTGCATCTACATCACATCAAAGCTTATCTTTTGTAATGCCTGAATGTGCATTACATCACATAAAAGCCTATATTCTGTAATGCCTGAATG
>NW_013717169.1:0-357 GCF_000517525.1 Limulus polyphemus | reverse complement strand
CGTATATGTGCGTATATATATATATATATATATATATATGAATTTTTGAGTAGAAATTTAGTAATTTTTTAAATACGACTTCACTATAAATCTAAGTAAAATTATACAAAGTTTTAATTATATAAAAAAAATTATTCCTACCGGAGCCATTTTTCTTTACATATGGTTAATTTGTATTTGTTCTTTTGTCAAAATGCCTTTTTTGAATTGCAGTTCGTTATAATAATAATAATTTGATTTCAATTAATAACGTAAAGTTTGATCCCTCTAGAATACATTCCGCGGAACTTGTATTAGAACGAGGTAACAATAAAAACCACAGCGCACATTATTTAGATTAGAACGAGGTAACAATAC
>NW_013717168.1:0-357 GCF_000517525.1 Limulus polyphemus | reverse complement strand
TATAACACTGGGATAGAGTCTAATGGTGAATGGTAATCAATAACAATAGATAATAATGGGATAGAGTCTAGTGGTGAATGGTAATCAATAACAATAGATAATAATGGGATAGAGTCTAGTGGTGAATGGTAATCAATAACAATAGATAATAATTGGATAGAGTCTAGTGGTGAATGGTAATCAATAACAATAGATAACACTGGGATATAGTCTAGTGGTGAATGGTAATCAATAACAATAGATAATACTGGGATAGAGTCTAGTGGTGAATGGTAAACAATAACAATAGATAACACTGGGATAGAGTCCAGTGTTGAATGGTAATCAATAACAATAGATAACACTGGGATAGAGTCC
>NW_013717167.1:0-357 GCF_000517525.1 Limulus polyphemus | reverse complement strand
TAGTCTACAAGTGATGTAGAATGTATCGGTAGTCTGCAAGTGATGTAGAATGTATTGATAGTCTACAAGTGATGTAGAATGTATTGATAGTCTACAAGTGATGTAGAATGTATTGATAGTCTACAAGTGATGTAGAATGTATCAGTAGTCTACAAGTGATGTAGAATGTATCGTAGTCTACAAGTGATGTAGAATGTATTGTAATAGTCTATGTAGAATGTATTGATAGTCTACAAGTGATGTAGAATGTATTGATAGTCTATGTAGAATGTATTGATAGTCTACAAGTGATGTAGAATGTATTGATAGTCTACAAGTGATGTAGAATGTATTGATAGTCTATGTAGAATGTATTGA
>NW_013717166.1:0-357 GCF_000517525.1 Limulus polyphemus | reverse complement strand
GGTTTGATGACGAATATAAGAAGATATAGGATGGATTGATGACGAATGTAAGAAGATAAAGGATGGATTGATGACGAATATAAGAAGATAAAGGATGGTTTGATGAGGAATGTAAGAAGATAAAGGATGGATTGATGACGAATGTAAGAAGATAAAAGATGGATTGATGAGAAATGTAAGAAGATAAAGGATGGATTGATGAGGAATGTAAGAAGATGAAGGATGGTTTGATGAGGAATGTAAGAAGATAAAGGATGGATTGATGACGAATGTATAAAGATAAAGGATGGTTTGATGAGGAATGTAAGAAGATAAAGGATGGATTGATGACGAATGTAAGAAGATAAAGGATGGATT
>NW_013717165.1:1235-1764 GCF_000517525.1 Limulus polyphemus | reverse complement strand
GTCCAAATGGAACGACGTACTGGTACAAAACGCAAAACCTTCCATATCTCCTTTAAAACAAACAGTAGGAAGGTAAAACTCTGCATATTACTACGCAACGTTAAAGTGTACCTACAAACCAAATTTGGTATAGAATCATCAATTTAAGACCCTCTGGTAACAAGAAATCGAAAAACAATCATTAACAAAAAGCTTCACTGCAGTACACATACGCTTTCAGAAAAACCAATAAAAGAGTAACATAAAACGACCCCAAAAGTCGCAAAAATGATAATAGAAGGCTAGAATTTTGCATGTAAATGCAACGAACGTTCATACAAAATTTGGAGATGATCCGTCCAAATGGAACGACGTACTGGTACAAAACGCAAAACCTTCCATATCTCCTTTAAAACAAACAGTAGGAAGGTAAAACTCTGCATATTACTATGCAACGTTAAAGTGTACCTACAAACCAAATTTGGTGAAGAATCATCAATTTAGGTAACAAGAAATCGAAAAACAATCAGTAACAAAAAGCTTCACTGCA
>NW_013717165.1:0-357 GCF_000517525.1 Limulus polyphemus | reverse complement strand
ACTGCAGTACACATACGCTTTCAGAAAAACCAATAAAAGAGTAACATAAAACGACCACAAAAGTCGACAAAAATGATAATAGAAGGCTAGAATTTTGCATGTAAATACGCAACTGTTCATACAAAATTTGGAGATGATCCGTCCAAATGGAACGAAGTACTGGTACAAAACGCAAAACGTTCCATAACTCCTTTAATACAAACAATAGGAAGGTAAAACTCTGCATATTACTACGCAACGTTAAAGTGTACCTACATACCAAATTTAATGAAGAATCATCAATTTAGGACCCTCTGGTAACAAGAAATCGAAAATCAATCAGAAACCAAAAGTTTCACTGCAGTGCCCATCCGCTTT
>NW_013717164.1:0-357 GCF_000517525.1 Limulus polyphemus | reverse complement strand
GTCCAGTATGTGTGGAACATCAGCAAGACGCTATGTCCAGTATATGTGGAACATCAGCAAGATGCTATATCCAATATGTGTGGAACATCAGCAAGACGCTATATACAGTATGTCTGGACCATCAGCATGACGCTATGTCCAGTATGTGTGGACCATCAGCAAGACGCTATGTCCAATATCTGTGGAACATCAGCAATATGTTATGTCCAGTATGTGTGGAACACTAGCATGACGCTATATCCAATATGTGTGAAACATCAGCAAGATGTTATGTCCATTATGTGTGGACTATTAGCATGACGCTATATCCAGTATGTCTAGACCATCAGCATGACGCTATGTTCAGTATGTCTGGAC
>NW_013717163.1:0-357 GCF_000517525.1 Limulus polyphemus | reverse complement strand
ATACAAATATACATAAGATCCTGGACCATATTCTGAAACCTGGGAATACAAATATACATAAGATCCTGGACCATGCTCTCAACCTCGGAATACAAACATACATAAGATTCTGGAACATATTCTGAAACCTGGGAATACAAATATACATAAGATCCTGGACCATATTCTGAAACCTGGGAATACAAATATACATAAGATCCTGGACCATACTCTCAACCTGGGAATACAAATATACATAAGATCCTGGACCATACTCTCAACCTCGGAATACAAACATACCAGAATATGGTCCATGATCTTATGTATATTTGTATTCCCAGGTTTGATCTTATGTATATTTGTATGGACCATACTCTC
>NW_013717162.1:0-357 GCF_000517525.1 Limulus polyphemus | reverse complement strand
AATATATATCGATGTGAATTTTTACTCAGAAGTTTTTATTTACCATATATATATTTATATCGATGTGAATTTTAAACAGGAGTTTTTGTTTACCTATGTATATATATCGAAGTGAATTTTTACTCAGAAGTTTTTATATACATATATATATATATATATATATATCGATGTGTAATTTTTAAACAGTAAGTTTTTATTTACCATATGTATATATATCGTTGTAAATGTTTAATCAGAAGTTTTATTTACCATGTATATGTATGTCGTTGAGAAATATTAATCAGTAGTTTATATTTACCATATATATATATATATTGATGTGAATGTTTAAACAGAAGTTTTTATTTACCATATATT
>NW_013717161.1:0-357 GCF_000517525.1 Limulus polyphemus | reverse complement strand
TATATATATATATATATATATATATCTTTTTATCGTTCTTATGTCTGCTTTTAATCGAAAGTTATTAAACTCTGTATAATATTTTGTTCCAATGAATTAAATATAGTGACACTGATATTACGCTTTGACAAATTATTTTCTAAAGATCAATTCAGCCTGGTTTTTCAGGCATCAGTTACAGTTTAAAGTCCACAGCGTATTCCAGAAATTCTGGACCAGTTGCTTTATTTTAATTTTAATATGTATAGTGTACTTCATAGTCTGTACATAAGTTAGTTTAATCTACAAATAAAACAGTTTTACAACTAATAGAAAACAGTCAAACTCTATTTATATATATATATCATACGCATCACA
>NW_013717160.1:0-357 GCF_000517525.1 Limulus polyphemus | reverse complement strand
ACTAGGTTTGTTCAGGTTTTTCTGTTTATTTTAGACTACTTCGTCGGCTGCTTATGATTTCTTGTTATTGAAAAACATCCCAAACTCAAAACATGTCTCTAAGCTATAAAATGTTCCATTTAGTGACTAAAAAATTTTCTATTGCCTGAAGCCGTTAAAGTGATCAAGGGCCTATTTGAGAAATATTAAATCCTTTGATGCTTTCAAGAAATAAAAAATAATTATAAAACAAAGTTTGAATATAATATATTAATGCAAAGTGTTTTCTTTAAAAGATAATGACACTACGAGTTCACATCAATAAAACTGCTATTTCATAACCTGAAATAATATTCAAAATGTATTTATTTTTTATAA
>NW_013717159.1:0-357 GCF_000517525.1 Limulus polyphemus | reverse complement strand
GGTAAATTACGTAGAATATCACCATGTTACGTGCCTTGTATCATAAGGTTAACAAACCACCAGTTTACTAACGTCTAATATCACTGTGTTAGGTACCTTGTATCGTAAGGTTAACAAACCAGCAGGTTACCTACCTAGAGTGTCGCAAGGTTCGTCCTTCCAAGCACATATATCCAATCCTGTTAACAACACAGCGTGATCGTGATGAGATCCTTTCGTGTCCTCTAACGTGGACTGCCATTGACAGAAACTGGACAAAGATTTTTCAGCATTGTGGGACAAAGAAAGTCCGGGCTGTATTGAAAAGTTGCACACAGATAATTAATAACGTATACATGATAGGAGCTCACCTATACG
>NW_013717158.1:0-357 GCF_000517525.1 Limulus polyphemus | reverse complement strand
TTCTGGTTCTTAAGAGTGTTGCGTCGATAGCTATAGCAGATATATTACTTCTGGTTCTTAAGAGTGTTGCGTCGATAGCTATAGCAGATATATTACTTCTGGGTTTTAAGAGTGTTGCGTCGATAGCTATAGCAGATATATTACTTCTGATTCTTAAGAGTGATGCGTCGATAGCTATAGCAGATATATTACTTCTGGATCTTAAGAGTGATGCGTCGATAGCTATAGCAGATATATTGCTTCTGATTCTTAAGAGTGATGCGTCGATAGCTATAGCAGGTATATTACTTCTGGGTTTTAAGAGTGTTGCGTCGATAGCTATAGCAGATATATTACTTCTGGGTTTTAAGAGTGATG
>NW_013717157.1:0-357 GCF_000517525.1 Limulus polyphemus | reverse complement strand
AAAAGCTGCATCTCATGGTTTTTTTTTTGACGATAGAACAAAAGTACAAAAAATAAAATAAACTCCACTAAGTTACAACTTGAGATAAACTTAAGTCAGTTCAAAATAATAATGTCTGGATGGCTTTTTATGTAAGGATAAGACAATTAAATAAACGTATTCAATTAAAAATATATAATTATAATAGGTTTTCCAAATGTCTAGATGAAGTTACTACCAACTTAGGAAAACATAAATTAAGTGATAGTGGAAAAATGAACATTAGTGAAAAGGATTAACATTTGTAGTTTCATTTACACGTAGAAGTAAGGTTTGGGTATATTTGTACAACAGCTTAAAACAGAAATAATATGGGTT
>NW_013717156.1:0-357 GCF_000517525.1 Limulus polyphemus | reverse complement strand
GTTTTCAAATGATTCTGCAGCATGACACGTTCACTGATTTTGAGACATGACTTCTAACTGCAAGATTCGTTTTTCCAATTATTCTATAGCATTACGTATTCCTTGATTGTGAGACATGACTTGTAACAGCTTGTCTGGCTCTTTAAGTGATTCTACAGCGTGATGTATTCCCTAGTTTTGAGATATGAATTCCCTTTGCATGGCTCGTTCTTTAAATGATTCTAGAGCATAACACACATACCTCATTTTGAGACATGACTTCTAACTGCATGGTTCGTTTTTCAAATTATTCTGCAGCATGACACGTTCACTGATTTTGAGACATGACTTCTAACTGCAAGATTCGTTTTTCCAATT
>NW_013717155.1:0-357 GCF_000517525.1 Limulus polyphemus | reverse complement strand
ATAGTATCACAACAATGTCTGTGTAAGAAGGTTCTGTACTGTTACATTATAGTATCACAACAATGTCTGTAAGAAGGTTCTGTTCTGCTACATCATAGTATCACAACAATATCTGTGTAAGAAGGTTCTGTGCTGCTACATTGTAGTATCACAACAATGTGTAAGAAGGTTCTGTACTGCTACATTATAGTATCATAACAATGTCTGTGTAAGAAGGTTCTGTACTCCTACAGTACAGTATCACAATGTATAAAAAGGTTCTGTACTCCTACATTACAGTATCACAATGTGTAAAAAGGGTTCTGTACTCCTACATTACAGTATCACAATGTAGTAAAAAGGTTCTGTACTCCTACA
>NW_013717154.1:0-357 GCF_000517525.1 Limulus polyphemus | reverse complement strand
AAAGTAAGGAACTTTAGCATTAGGCTTAGCTTTTTAAGTTACCCAAAGTAAGGAACTTTAGCATTAGGCTTAGCTTTTTAAGTTACCCAAAGTAAGGAACTTTAGCATTAGGCTTAGTATTTTAAGTTACCGTGTCTTCTGATTACCATAATTTCCCAAACCTTCTTTTCTAATTTTTAAGTAAATTCTATGGATAGGTACAACTACATTAGGTGGTTATAAGAGAGCCTTTAAGATTAAATTACAAAAAATACTCTCACTGTAACACCTACATTTCTCAACCAATCATCAACGGTATGAAGGAACTTGATATCACAAAACGTAGCAAATTGAAAAAAAACAAAAAAAAGCATTTAA
>NW_013717153.1:0-357 GCF_000517525.1 Limulus polyphemus | reverse complement strand
TTGGTGCAGGAGTTTTGGTTACATACATAGATACTGACATACATGCTGCTGCTACTACTACTACATCCATTATAGTAAGATAACTGTATGTTTTATTTATTCATAATTTGTGATTCACAGTCAGACATTACAATTGGAAACCAAGTCAATGAGTGAAGAAAAACTTCATGATCATCTAGATGTTGATATACCAGAAGGAAAGTTTTCTACGGGTAAGATTGGTTAAACTCCGAAATTTTGAATTTTTTGTATTACGGTGCAGCAGGAAATATTATTTTGATTTTACACTTGCTTGTATCATTCAGTTTTATACCACAATTTGCATACACATCTAGTATTGGAAAAACATGTATAAAC
>NW_013717152.1:0-357 GCF_000517525.1 Limulus polyphemus | reverse complement strand
CAAACTCGGAGCCGTTCTATAAAAACAGTAAAACAAACTCGGAGCTGTTCTATAAGAACAGTAAAACAAACTCGGAGCCGTTCTATAAAAACTGCAAAACAAATTCGGAGCCGTTCTATAAGAACAGTAAAACAAACTCGGAGCCGTTCTATAAAAACAGTAAAACAAACTCGGAGCCGTTCTATAAAAACATTAAAAAAAAAACACGGAGCCATTCTATAAAAATAGCAAATAAACTCGGAGCTGTTCTATAAGAATAGTAAAACAAACTCGGAGCCGTTCTATAAAAACAGTAAAAAAAAAACACGGCTATTCTATAAAAACAGCAAAATAAACACGGAGCCATTCTATAAGAAT
>NW_013717151.1:0-357 GCF_000517525.1 Limulus polyphemus | reverse complement strand
TGTTACTTATATTATCTTTTGATAAATGTTTATGATTTATAATTTTGTCAGCAGAATTCTGGTGGATTTGATAAAGCGAATTTTCATGCAAACATGTCATCTTCCTCGTCTAGTCTTACCCCTCATGGCCTGGCACATACAACCAGGCGATGGTGGCCTGGTACATACAACCAGGCGGTGGTGGCCTGGCACATACAACTAGGCGATGGTGGCCTGGTACATACAACCAGGCGATGGTTGCCTGGCACATACAACCAGGCGATGGTGGCCTGGCACATACAACCAGGCGATGGTGGCCTGGCACATACAACCAGGCGATGGTCTTAACGTGCAGTTGTTTGTTACCCCTCATGGCCT
>NW_013717150.1:0-357 GCF_000517525.1 Limulus polyphemus | reverse complement strand
AACTCAATGATACTGATGCAGCCTTCGGGATAGAAGGAAGACTGCCATTGTTCTCAAGCATAAGAACATGTACCAAATGACAGAAAATGTCCAGATCTATGATATCAAGAAGACTCAATGAGTATGGAATAGTTCGTCGTGTAGCAGTTAAAAAACCTTTTCTTCAATCTCCAAATATTGTCAAGAGACTGAAATTTACTAAAAAGTACAAAAACTGGATGTCGATGATTGGAAAAGGGTGTTATGGACAGATGAGTCCAAGTTTGAAATATATGGTTCAAAGGGTTGGTTGTACGTCCAGCAGATAAAAGGTGAAAGATACTTAGCACCTATCATGAAGCATGGGGGAGGTAGTGT
>NW_013717149.1:0-357 GCF_000517525.1 Limulus polyphemus | reverse complement strand
TTCGGGTTGACGACCCCCCCCCCCACCCCCCACACACACACACTTTTGTCGAAGTTCCGCTCGCCTATTAATTTGTTTTTCCTTGATTTGATGATGGCCTCTCATTAAATAAATGTTTTTCTAAAACTGCGTATACATGCGGAAATAGCATTTTTATACTTATCAGAGGAAAGTTACTAGAAATTGTTATTTGTATGATAATAATAAAGGTACCATTACATATTTCACGAATTGTTTATTTGTATGATGATAATAAAGGAGCCATTACATGTTTCAGGAATTGTTTATCTGTATGACGATGATAAAGTAACCATTACATATTTCAGGAATTGTTTATTTGTATGATGATAATAAAGT
>NW_013717148.1:0-357 GCF_000517525.1 Limulus polyphemus | reverse complement strand
AAGGAAATATATAGATAGTTTCATGTTGGAACGTGAGAGAAAACAAAAATAAGGAAATACGGATAGTTTCATGTTGGAACGTGATAGAAAACAAAAATAAGGAAATATATAGATAGTTTCATGTTGGAACGTGATAGAAAACAAAAATAAGGAAATACAAATAGTTTCATGTTGGAACGTGATAGAAAACAAACTTTTTGAAATACAGAATCTCAGCGAATACTCTTTCCAAACACATCAAGTACCGTTACTAAATTATTTGTTAATTACTTCTACATTACTTATTGTAATACGGGTAGGTAATCATATAACAGGTGAAAGAATGCTAGCACTTGGTTGTTATAGTAATATCTGTTA
>NW_013717147.1:0-357 GCF_000517525.1 Limulus polyphemus | reverse complement strand
CTATATATACAAACATAAGCTACTATATATACACACATAAGTTACTATATATACAAACATAAGTTACTATATATACAAACATAAGCTACTATATATACACACATAAGTTACTATATATACAAACATAAGTTACTATATATACAAATGTAAACTACTATATATACAAACATAAGCTACTATATATACAAACATAAGTTACTATATATACAAACATAAGCTACTATATATACACAAGCATAAACTACTATATATACACAAGCATAAGCTACTATATATACAAACATAAGCTACTATATATACAAACATAAGCTACTATATATACAAACATAAGTTACTATATATACAAGCATAAACTAC
>NW_013717146.1:0-357 GCF_000517525.1 Limulus polyphemus | reverse complement strand
TGGTAATCACTGCTCAACCCTATAACAAACAAGTTCACATCCAGTCTGGATTGAGACTGGTAATCACTGCTCAACCTATAACAAACAAAATCACATCCAGTCTGGATTGAGACTGGTAATCACTGCTCAACCCTATAACAAACAAAATCACATCCAGTCTGGATTGAGACTGGTAATCACTACTCAACCCTATAACAACAAAATCACATCCACTCTGGATTGAGACTGGTAATCACTGCTCAACCCTATAACAAACACAATCACATCCAGTCTGGATTGAGACTGGTAATCACTGCTCAACCCTATAACAAACAAAATCACATCCAGTCTGGATTGAGACTGGTAATCACTGCTCAA
>NW_013717145.1:0-357 GCF_000517525.1 Limulus polyphemus | reverse complement strand
TCTACCTGTCGTATCATTACAAACTGTGTTACATAAAACGATTAAAATTAAATACTGAAATTTCTACAAGAAAGAGAGCAAAATACAGTATCATCCCATACATTCGACCAAGTAGTAATAAATTTAGAACAGCGGACTAGGTAGAAGAAGTGTGACACACACAACACGACAAACAGATCAAAGCAGGGCACAAGATACGAGGTGTCCTCGATCACCCACCTCTGCTTTATTTTTGTAGGCTGGGGTGCCAAGGACTTCTGATACAATTTAATTAGTTTTATTTGTGTTCTGGTCCACAAATATTTGCAGTTTTTGTTTTAGGTGATGAGAGACTGTGTGTCTTTAATGATCTGTATG
>NW_013717144.1:0-357 GCF_000517525.1 Limulus polyphemus | reverse complement strand
GACATCTAGATTTCTAACCGGATCTCCATAGCAACGACATTGATTTTGTTATTTTACAAAACTTGTGGAAGACAAGTAAAACAATACATGACTGATTCACCGTCCAAGGCAGAAATACGTCATGGTTATTGATTTTAACGTTGAACTTGAGATAAAAGAAGTTATCCGAAGTGACAGTTCAAAGATCTAATAAAACAGGCCTGCGATAGTTTTATTGTCTTGAAATTTTTATATGTTCTACAGGTATTCCTGTACTCTGATTCGGAAAATTATATTCCAAAACGTCATACGTACTTTTACATAAGTGAATCGTTTTCATTGAAATCGGGCCAAGTTTTGTTATGTTACAGATTTATC
>NW_013717143.1:0-357 GCF_000517525.1 Limulus polyphemus | reverse complement strand
ACTTGTCAAAATGTGTTATTAAACCGATGTTTTAGTATCAGGGTTAAGACTGTTGTCAAAATGTGTTATTAAACCGATGTTTTAATATCAGGTTTAAGACTGTTGTCAAAAGGTGTTATTAAACCGATGTTTTAGTATCAGGGTTAAGACTGTTGTCAAAATGTATTATTAAACCGATGTTTTAATATCAGGTTTAAGACTGTTGTCAAAACGTTTTATTAAACCGATGTTTTAGTATCAGGGTTAAGACTATTGTCAAAACGTGTTATTAAACTGATGTTTTAGTATCAGGGTTAAGATTATTGTCCAAAGGTGTTATTAAACCGATGTTTTAGTATCAGGGTTAAGACTGTTGTC
>NW_013717142.1:0-357 GCF_000517525.1 Limulus polyphemus | reverse complement strand
TTAAATATACAATATACACATAGATATATAGAAACAACTGAAATATGCCCATTAAATATACAGCATACATATAAATATATAGAAAACAACTGATATATGTCCATTAAATATACAATATACATATATAAAAAACAATTGAATAATGTCCATTAAATATAGAATATACATATATAAAAAACAATTGAATAATGTCAATTAAATATACAATATACACATAGATATATAGAAACAACTGAAATATGCCCATTAAATATACAGCATACATATAAATATATAGAAAACAACTGAAATATGTCCATTAAATATACAATATACATATATAAAAAACAATTGAATAATGTCAATTAAATATACAAC
>NW_013717141.1:0-357 GCF_000517525.1 Limulus polyphemus | reverse complement strand
AATTCCTAAACTCAGCAAGTCACTCTATAAATAAAAATCAAGTTACTCTAGATTCCTAAACCCGGCAAGTCACTCTATAAATAAAAATCAAGTTACTCTAGATTCCTAAACCTGGCAAGTCACTCTATAAATAAAAATCAAGTTACTCTAGATTCCTAAACTCGGCAAGTCACTCTATAAATAAAAATCAAGTTATTCTGAATTCCTAAACTCAGCAAGTCACTCTATAAATAAAAATCAAATTACTCTAGATTCCTAAACCCGGCAAGTCACTCTATAAATAAAAATCAAGTTACTCTAGATTCCTAAACTCAGCAAGTCACTCTATAAATAAAAATCAAGTTATTCTGAATTCCT
>NW_013717140.1:0-357 GCF_000517525.1 Limulus polyphemus | reverse complement strand
GTGGCATCTATCACAAACTGTTATAATAACAGATTGTATATAACTAAAACAACTGTAAATTTTTCTAGTTAATGTTCACGTTCGTCTGAAATAGGAATAAAAACGTTATTTTCTTTATATGAATTTATTTTCAAGTATATTTGTTAGCGACTTGTAATTCCCATTTTCATGTTATCCGCGTTATTTGCGAGTAATCGGATGGTTTGGTTTTTAACAGCAGCGTTATTTGTGGGTGATCAGATGATTTGTGTTTTTAACAGCAGCGTTATTTGTGTGTGATCAGATGATTTGGGTTTTTAACAGCAGCGTTATTTGTGTGTGATCAGATGATTTGGGTTTTAACAGCAGCGTTATTTG
>NW_013717139.1:0-357 GCF_000517525.1 Limulus polyphemus | reverse complement strand
AGCGAACACCTGTACCTTTAGTCCCGGAGTAAAGACCTCTACGTCTAATTCTATTTTATTTTCAACTGAAAGTTTTTACAGTAAAAGCGTCGATATTCACAACATCCGAACACCTGTACCTTTAGTCCGTGAGTAAAGACTTCTACGTCTAATTCTATTTTATTTTCAACTGAAAGTTTTTACAGTAAAAGCGTCGATATTCACAACAGCGAACACCTGTACCTTTAGTCCGCGAGTAAAAACTTCTACGTCTAATTCTATTTTATTTTCAACTGAAAGTTTTTACAGTAAAAGCGTCGATATTCACAACATCCGAACACCTGTACCTTTAGTCCGTGAGTAAAGACCTCTACGTCT
>NW_013717138.1:0-357 GCF_000517525.1 Limulus polyphemus | reverse complement strand
ACTTTGAAAACGGGTTTTTAGTTTTTCTTCTACTAGATTTTTGTCGACGTTCATAACTGTCTTTTTAGGCCTTCATACACTAGATGTTTTCGACTTTGATAACGGTCATTTAATATTTCTTATACTATATTTTAATAACTTTTAAAATGGTCTTTTTAATCCCTCTTTAACCTTATTTTGTCGATATTGATAACGGTATTTTTAGTTCTTTTTCCGCAAGATTTTGTTAACATTAATAACGGTGTTTTTAGTCCTTCTTCCACAATATTTTGTCGACTGTTATAACGGTCTTTTTAATCCTTCTTCCACTATATTTTGTTGACATATTTATGTCCTATTAGCCCGTTTTCTACAAGA
>NW_013717137.1:0-357 GCF_000517525.1 Limulus polyphemus | reverse complement strand
GATAAAATAATTATGTCAGGGTGTTTATTATATATGTAGAATAGGATAAAATAATTATGTCGTGGTGTTTATTATACACATGTAATAGAATAGGATAAAATAATTATGTCATGGTGTTTATTATACATATGTAATAGAATAGGATAAAATAATTATGTCGTGGTGTTTATTATACACATATAATAGGATAAAATAATTATGTCGTGGTGTTTATTATATATATCTAATAGAATAGGATAAAATAATTATGTCATGGTGTTTATTATACACATGTAATAGAATAGGATAAAATAATTATGTCAGTGGTGTTTATTATACACATATAATAGAATAGGATAAAATAATTATGTCAGGGTG
>NW_013717136.1:0-357 GCF_000517525.1 Limulus polyphemus | reverse complement strand
GGAACAGGATATTTCTAGAAAACGGGTGGCGTGTTACTAGTCACGTGACCTCGCTGACGCAACAGTATTTTGATTATTTTTTTCGGGGGTATATGTTTGTATATTTACTGAAGCTCATTGGCTCGAATATGACGCAGAAATATGGTACGATTTTCGGGCACTATTACGTAGTTATAATATAAATTGTTACTTTAATCTGTTGCTCTGAGACAATGTGGCAACAGAAACATATCACTACTAGTACAAACTGCTAATCCTGTTGCCACTACCCGTACAAGCTTCTTATCCAATTGCTATTACCAGTACAAACTGCTAATCCTGTTGCCACAACCAGTACAAACTTCTTATCCTATTGCT
>NW_013717135.1:0-357 GCF_000517525.1 Limulus polyphemus | reverse complement strand
AGGTGACGGTAAGTTACGTCATTTACTGACCTCTATAAGATACACGGTAAAACATGGTTCAGGTGACGGTAAATTACGTCATTTACTGACCTCTATAAGATACACGGTAAAACATGGTTCAGGTGACGGTAAATTACGTCATTTACTGACCTCTATAAGATACACGGTAAAACAAGGTTTAGGTGACGGTAAATTACGTCATTTACTGACCTCTATAAGATACACGGTAAAACATGGTTCAGGTGACGGTAAATTACGTCATTTACTGACCTCTATAAGATACACGGTAAAACAAGGTTCAAGTGACGGTAAATTACGTCATTTACTGACCTCTATAAGATACACGGTAAAACATGG
>NW_013717134.1:0-357 GCF_000517525.1 Limulus polyphemus | reverse complement strand
ATAAGTAGCGATCAATGCTTTGTTTGTATGCTCATTATCGTTTAATAAAACTAATAAGTAACGACAATTGTGTTGTTTGTATGTTCATTATCGTTTAATAAAACTAATAAGTAACGACCAATATTTTGTTTGTATGTTCATTATAGTTTAATAAAAGTAATAATTAACGACCATTTTTTTTTATGATCATTATCGTTTAATTAAACTAATAATTAACGACCAATGTTGGTTTGATATTCATTATCGTTTAATAAAACTAATAAGTAGTGATCAATGTTTTGTTTGAATGATCATTATTGTTTAATGAAACTAATAAGTAGCTATCAATGTTTCGTTTGTATGTTCATTATCGTTTAA
>NW_013717133.1:0-357 GCF_000517525.1 Limulus polyphemus | reverse complement strand
ATGGCTATCCATTGATAGAAACCATGATGAATCTTCAAAAAACATGTGTTGTCTTATGGCTATCCATTGATAGAAACCATGATGAATCTTCACAAAACATGTGTTGTTTAATGGCTATCCACTGATAGAAACCATGATGAATCTTCAAAAAACACGTGTTGTCTAATGGCTATCCATTGATAGAAACCATGATGAATCTTCACAAAACATGTGTTGTCTAATGGCTATCCATTGATAGAAACCATGATGAATCTTCAAAAACATGTGTTGTCTAATGGCTATCCATTGATAGAAACCATGATGAATCTTCAAAAAACATGCATTGTCTAATGGCTATCCATTGATAGAAACCATGAT
>NW_013717132.1:0-357 GCF_000517525.1 Limulus polyphemus | reverse complement strand
GTCAGTATGAGTATTTTATATCTCTACAGGTTTAGGGTAAACTAACTTAAAACCAATCATTGTTATGTCAATATGAGTATTTTATATCTCTACAGGTTTAGGGTAAACTAACTTAAAACCAATCAGTGTTATGTCAATATGAGTATTTTATATCTCTACAGGTTTAGGGTAAACTAACTTAAAACCAATCAGTGTTATGTCAGTATGAGTATTTTATATCTCTACAGGTTTAGGGTAAACTAACTTAAAACCAATCATTGTTATGTCAGTATGAGTATTTTATATCTCTACAGGTTTAGGGTAAACTAACTTAAAACCAATCAGTGTTATGTCAGTATGAGTATTTTATATCTCTAC
>NW_013717131.1:0-357 GCF_000517525.1 Limulus polyphemus | reverse complement strand
ATTCACTGCAGACTAAAGACAACAGTGGGTCGTAGAACGATACTAGCTATTGCGTCCTATTTAATCCACCCGGACATAAAAAACACATGTAGGTATGTTGTATATAGATGAGTTAATTAACACATTGAATGCAGACTAAAGTAAACAGTAGTTCATTTAACGATACTAGCTATTGGGTCCTATTTAAACCACTCGGACTTAAAAAAACACATGTAGATATGTTGTAAATATATGAGGTAATTAACACATTTACTGCAGAATAAAGTCAACAGTGCGTCATAGAACGATACCAGCTATTGAGTCCTATTTAATCCACACGGACTTAAGGAAACATATGACATATGTTGTAAATATATG
>NW_013717130.1:0-357 GCF_000517525.1 Limulus polyphemus | reverse complement strand
GTATGTATACATTATTCATTTTATGTATATATATTATTCATTTTATGTATGTATAAATTATTCATTTTCTGTATATATACATTATTCATTTTATGTATATATATACATTATTCATTTTATGTATATATATAAATTATTCATTTTATGTATATATATACATTATTCATTTTCTGTATATATACATTATTCATTTTATGTATATATATACATTATTCATTTTCTGTATATATATACATTATTCATTTTATATATATATATACATTATTCATTTTATGTATATATACATTATTCATTTTATATATACATACATTATTCATTTTATGTATGTATACATTATTCATTTTATGTATATATATA
>NW_013717129.1:0-357 GCF_000517525.1 Limulus polyphemus | reverse complement strand
ACCGGGAAGACACGTATATGTTTATTGTGTTATATTAATTCAAACTACTGGCAGATATTTCGATTAAAGATAAAATCAACGCCAAAAAAATGTGAAGCTACGGAGTGCTAATTGTTATCAGGTTAATAGGCGTACTGGTAGTCAGAGCTCCAGTATAACTAGATGGGCAATGAACTCGGGTGGAAAAGTGTGGATATACTAGGAATGTGGTGGTGAAATAAAAGGACGAGACGCAATGTGTGGAATACGACACACAATTTTATTAACACACTTGCATAAGTAATAATAAAACGCACTAGATGAGACAATAAAACACAATAAACACACTAGATGAGACAATAAAACACAATACAGACA
>NW_013717128.1:0-357 GCF_000517525.1 Limulus polyphemus | reverse complement strand
ATAATAATAGGTTTGTGTGTGTGTGTGTGTTACTAAAGCTCTGACCCAACTAAGTGGCTACTTACATATTTCAGGAACAAGAACATTAGTTCCAATATCTTACATATCATAACAGTTTTGTTAGAAACAATAAATGTTTTATCTCTTACTCAGTAAATTGTTAATCGCGTTTTTCAGGCTTTAAAAAAGTTTATGGAACAAAATAATTTGTCTGGCATTTTACAAACATTTTAAATCTACATATAAGTTTCATAATATTTGCATCCTCCGATAATTAAAAGGTCCGATATTGATAAGATATATGGTGGTGAAAAATTGGAAGTTAACTACATAGCAGTATATAGTGTGGGCGTTTAC
>NW_013717127.1:0-357 GCF_000517525.1 Limulus polyphemus | reverse complement strand
GTGTAGGTCCTTTTAATCACTTGATTTATGACTGTAGGTCCTTTTAAGCACTTGATTTATGACTGTAGGTCCTCTTAATCACTTACTATTATGATTGTCAACTCTTTTTTTTCAGTTATAAACTAAGTTCATTTGCGAGAAGTGTATTTGATACATTGGTAAACTACTAAGTTTAAATAATATAGTACACCTAAAGAGAAGTTTTGAAAGATATGGACATAGAATTTCTGGCCTGTCTGTCAATTGTGTATAAATGAAATCATATGTTGAAATAACCCACACCATTTGTATGTGTGTGATACTGGTCATTATGTAGCTAGAAAAAGTTGATGGCAAACATATAGCAGAAAATATGGT
>NW_013717126.1:0-357 GCF_000517525.1 Limulus polyphemus | reverse complement strand
GGTGAAACTGTACAACCAAAGATGTCAACCTAGTGAAACTGTATGACCAAAGATGTCAAGATAGTGAAACTGTACAACCAAAGATGTCAACCTAGTGACACTGTACAACCAAGTATGTCATCATAGTGATACTGTACAAACAAATATGTCATCATAGTGACACTGTACAACCAAAGATGTCAATGTTATGAGACTTGATGACACAGTTTCAGGCAGGAAATATTTGAAAGTTTTAAACCACATGTTGTGTAGAAAAGCATCAACAGAAATTGATTCAAGTAAATACATAAATGTAATTTAACATATGTTTTAGAAATGGGATATTCTTAGCAGTAAAAAATTGAAACATAACTGTTA
>NW_013717125.1:0-357 GCF_000517525.1 Limulus polyphemus | reverse complement strand
AGAGTTCTTTATAAAGAAAAACTAGTCTACTTCAAAACAGTGCTCTCCAGATAGTTCCTTATAAAGTTAATATTATTTTATTTGAAAACAGCAATGTCTAGACATTTATTTAACAGAAATATTAGAAAACAGTAATGTCTAAACGGTTCATTATAAAAATACAATATTCTACTTAAAAACAGTAATGTTCTGACAATTTGTTATAAAGAAATATTACTTTACTTGAAAAAGTGCTGTCTAGACAGTACTTTATAAAGATAACATTAATGTACTTGAAAACAAGGCTGTCTAGACAGTTCTTTATCAATTTAATATTATTTTACTTGAAAAGATGAATGTCGAGACAGTTTTTTATTA
>NW_013717124.1:0-357 GCF_000517525.1 Limulus polyphemus | reverse complement strand
GTTAGTTTTGCGATTTGTATGGTCGTTTATGTTACTACTTTATTGCTTCTCTGAAATAGTATGTGTAGTGCAGTGAAGCTCTTTGTAACTACTTTTTTCTTGATTTATTGCTACCACAAAGTACTGTATAGATGGATATTAACCAAATATTATATATGGGTTCACTAGTTCGTTCCGAAATTACATGCAAAGTTTCACCCTGCTACTCTTCGTTTTAAGGGAGTTATGTCCGGTTTTGCGTTTTATACCAGTACGTCATCAAATTTCATTGGATCTATTCGAAATTTTTTATGAAGGTTCGTCACGTCCTTGCGTATTTACGTGCACATCTGTAACTTTGTAGTATTATTTTCCAAA
>NW_013717123.1:0-357 GCF_000517525.1 Limulus polyphemus | reverse complement strand
AACACCTGCACTATAACAGTTCAACATGGTTCATGTACCTAGCCTGATTAGAACACATGCACTATAACAGTTCAAATGGTTCATGTACTTAGCCTGATTAGCAACACCTGCACTATAACAGTTCAACAGGTTCATGTACCTAACCTGATTAGCAACACCTGCACTATAACAGTTCAACAGGTTCATGTACCTAACCTGATTAGCAACACCTGCACTATAACAGTTCAACAGGTTCATGTACCTAGCCTGATTAGCAACACCTGCACTATAACAGTTCAACTGGTTCATGTACCTAGCCTGATTAGCAACACCTGCACTATAACAGTTCAACTGGTTCATGTACCTAGCCTGATTAGC
>NW_013717122.1:0-357 GCF_000517525.1 Limulus polyphemus | reverse complement strand
AGATGTATGACGTCCTTCATATTTGTATTTTTATTGACTATTATCCAAGATGTATGACATCCTTCATATTTGTATTTTTATCTACTATTATCCAAGATGTATGACGTCCTTCATATTTGTATTTATATCGACTATTATCCAAGATGTATGACATCCTTCATATTTTATTTTTATCTACTATTATCCAAGATGTATGACATCCTTCATATTTTTATTTTTATCTACTATTATCCAAGATGTATGACGTCCTTCATATTTGTATTTTTATCGACTATTATTCAACATGTATCACGTCCTTCATATTTGTATTTGTATCGACTATTATCCAAGATGTATAACGTCCTTCATATTTGTATT
>NW_013717121.1:0-357 GCF_000517525.1 Limulus polyphemus | reverse complement strand
TATATATATATATATATATATATATATAATATTATTTTTCCTCACATAAATAATAAACACATTCAAGAAGAAAGAGGGCAGCTAGTATCAAAGCAATTTACTCCCCCTTTTTATCTATGGGGGGCATTATAGGTGTGACATTCAATTTCGCTGTTCGAATTAAGAATAAACGTATAGACGAAAGCTGCCGCTTATTAGTTACTATTAGCAGTTGTAGAATATGGATGGCTATCAAGGATATCTGATATTGTCATTTAGCTTATGAATAGCACAAGGGCTATTAAGGATATCTGATATTGTCATTTAGCTTATGAATAGCACAAGGGCTATTAAGGATATCTGATATTGTCATTTAGC
>NW_013717120.1:0-357 GCF_000517525.1 Limulus polyphemus | reverse complement strand
ACAAACAAACAAGGAGTAACCCAAGAACTGGTGGTGGGTGGGTACCTTTCTTATCATCTTTCACTTCAAAGTTAGGGACGGCTAGCTTAGTTAGCCCTCGAGGAGCTGTGCGCGAATTAGTACAAACATACACATTGTGGCTTGTCGTTACTGTAACTGTAACTACACATGTAAATCTTCATAATAAGTGTCGTACCTTAACTTTAGATTTAACAATAGGGATACCACCAGCCATTTAAACACATGTTTCTAAACTATTTATACACTAGTTTGATTGGATCTATGACTCTGTTGGTTACAGGGCCTTTAATAACTTATGATCCACATACAAAAATAAGAATATCTTCAATGATGCAA
>NW_013717119.1:0-357 GCF_000517525.1 Limulus polyphemus | reverse complement strand
TAACATCATTGTTTTGCCCTTACTAACGTTTCTTCGAGTTATAATATCGATGTTTCTGAGACACAGTAGTTGGTAGAACTGATACTGTGCTGCTGTTGAAAACATTGGAAAGATTTGTTTCTGAGACACAGTAGTTGGTAGATATGATACTGTGCTGCTGTTGAAAATATTGGAAAGATTTGTTTCTGAGACACAGTAGTTGGTAGATATGATACTCTGCTGCTTTTGACAACAGTTGGGGATTTGTTTCTCAGACACAGTAGCTTATAGATCTGATGCTGTGCTGCTGTTGAAAACATTGGAAAGATTTGTTTCTGAGACACAGTAGCTTATAGATCTGATACTGTGCTGCTGTTG
>NW_013717118.1:0-357 GCF_000517525.1 Limulus polyphemus | reverse complement strand
AGTAGGATCTACATCTATAAGTTCATGTATACATAAAAAACTTAGTAGGATCTACCTCTATAAGTTCATGTATACAGAACAAACTTAGTAGAATCTTTATCTATAAGTTCATGTATACAGAACAATCTTAGTAGGATCTACATCTATAAGTTCATGTATACAGAACAATCTTAGTAGGATCTACATCTATAAGTTCATGTATACAGAACAATCTTAGTAGGATCTACATCTATAAGTTCGTGTATACAGAACAATCTTAGTAGGATCTACATCTCTAAGTTCATGTATACAGAACAATCTTAGTAGGATCTACATCTATAAGTTCATGTATGCAGAACAAACTTAGTAGGATCTACC
>NW_013717117.1:0-357 GCF_000517525.1 Limulus polyphemus | reverse complement strand
CCGACACAATATTAATAGTAAGCCTTATTAAATATAGTCTAATCAGTCACTTGTAACATAACTGACACTATTAATAGCAAGCCTTATTAAATGTAGTCTAATCAGGCACTTGGAACAAAACCAACACACTATTAATAGCAAGCCTTATTAAATGTAGTCTAATCAGTCACTTGGAACATAACCGACACAATATTAATAGCAAGCCTTATTAAATGTAGTCTAATCAATCACTTGGAACATAACCAACATTCTATTAATAGCAAGCCTTATTAAATGTAGTCTAATCAGTCACTTGGAACATAACCGACACACTATTAATAGCAAGCCTTATTAAATGTAGTCTAATCAGTCACTTGG
>NW_013717116.1:0-357 GCF_000517525.1 Limulus polyphemus | reverse complement strand
TAAACATACAAACATAAGTAATACAATAATAAACATACGTACATAAGTAATACTACAATAAAAATATGTACATAAGCAATACAACAATAAACATACGTACATAAGCAATACAACAATAAACATACGTACATAAGCAATACAACAATAAACATATCAGCATAATCAATGCATAAATAAACATATCAGCATAATCAATGCATAAATAAACATATCAGCATAATCAATGCATAAATAAACATATCAGCATAATCAATGCATAAATAAACATATCAGCATAATCAATACAGCAATACACATAACCAGCATAATCAATACAACAATACACATAACCAGCATAATCAATGCAACAATACACAT
>NW_013717115.1:0-357 GCF_000517525.1 Limulus polyphemus | reverse complement strand
ATTGCGAGTCGACTGCCTTAACCACCTGGCCATGCCGGGCCATGTGAGTGTGTTACATAGGATTATTGAGTTGTTGATATAGTGAGCTTTTAGTGCATGATTTAGTCCGTTAATATATTGCTGTCAACCAGTTAGTTAGTTCAGTGCTGTAACTTGTGATTTTTCTGTTTGCGATGGTATACATTAGCAAATAACTGCAATTTCTATCTATACATTCTTTATTTGTGAAGTTAGGCTTATCATTAGTTATGTAAGATCGTAGAACTTGTACTGAACACGTAGTCGAAGAAATAAAATGCTTTCATTGTTTGAAACCTTTACAATTAAAAACACGAATTATGAAAGTTTGTTTGTTTG
>NW_013717114.1:0-357 GCF_000517525.1 Limulus polyphemus | reverse complement strand
ACTGGGAGAGATGAAAAGAGACTCCCTGAAGCAATGATACAGCAGTGATAGAAGTAATTGCAAAAAATACCTAACCAATTACTGTTTCACACAGGTGATGCATTGAAATAGATTAATAGATTGATTAATAGATTAATAGATTGAATCCAATAAAACCTTAATATAGAACCAAGATTACATTGTGATATTCTGCTGCTGAAAACACCACATTCATAAGAATGCACATGTCTACAAACTGGGAGAGATGAAAAGAGACTCCCTGAAGCAATGATACAGCAGTGATAGAAGTAATTGCAAAAAATACCTAACCAATTACTGTTTCACACAGGTGATGCATTGAAATAGATTAACCTACCA
>NW_013717113.1:0-357 GCF_000517525.1 Limulus polyphemus | reverse complement strand
ATTGGTGTTAACGAAAGACAAAAAAGATCCGCTGCTGTCGAAAACCTGAAACGGAAAAAAAAGGTGCATAGTCGAAAACCTGAAACGGAATAAATGCGAATAAAATGTGGTTTGGATGTTGTTTTGTTTTTATAATTAATATTCGTAAAAGTTAGTTGTTCCGTTTGAACAATCTTTCAGCCAGTACACTACACTATTTGATAATAATCTTTCTCAAGTTGGGTAAGACTCAAATTTGTCGTCTTTACTTTTATTTGACTAGATATCTGTTTAAAAAGTTGATAATGTTATCATAATCATGTATTTCCACGGTAAGTTACGGGTTTATTGGATAACCACAAGTAAGATTTTCCGATG
>NW_013717112.1:0-357 GCF_000517525.1 Limulus polyphemus | reverse complement strand
ATATATATATATATATATATATATATATAGACACACACATACATACAAATAAAAAGAAAGAACCAATTAAAACCTACTGTATTAAAGTACTCCACACCAAGGTTTTCAAAACTCTCTGCTATTTCCTGTGTGGTTACCACAGCTGCCACAGGATGACCATTTCCAATTGGTTTCCCAATTGTAACAATATCTGGTACAATATCTGGAAAAATTTATTCCATACATGTTTAAATCCACCTGTCACACACTAATACATTACATATGCAAAAATTCTCTTGAATATCAGTGGAGATATTGTTTTACACCCATACCTTTAAGTATGGAATTAAGACAGTCATAATATCTTCTAATTAACTA
>NW_013717111.1:0-357 GCF_000517525.1 Limulus polyphemus | reverse complement strand
TCCAAATATCCCCCCCTAAAAAGTTGTTGAAATCAAAATCATAAAATAAGAAAAAAACCAAGAACAATTTACAATATTATTCAAGAAACATTACACTTCTCAAATAAATAACGTTAAATTGAAATGAAAGATCAAGCGAATACTTGGAATAATGTTGTTGTTTTTTTTTTAACGAATCAAATATCTTGCGCATAACCGTTTTACAAATCTCTATCTCACAACATAAATTTTGCCAGGTGTTTACATTGATAAAAGGCTAAATCTATGAAGAGGAAATACTAAAATCAACCAAACCATAGAGCATCGAAAAAAAAGCTGGTAGCACTGGCTTCTTAGGTATTCGGTTTATATTGTTAC
>NW_013717110.1:0-357 GCF_000517525.1 Limulus polyphemus | reverse complement strand
AATTTACTTCCTGAAACCTTAAACAACAATGAACTTTACATTCCTACATTGCTAAATCAATGTACTTACCGAAAAATCTTAAACAACGATGAATTTTACATCCCTAGATTGCTACATCAAACTACTTCCGCAAAACCTTAACCAAGAATGAACTTTACATTCCTAGATTGCTACATCAATCTACTTCCTGAAAATCTTAAAGAACAATGAACTTTACATTCCTAGATTGCTACATCAAACTACTACCGCAAAACCTTAACCAACAATGAACTTTACATTCTTAGATTGCTAAATCAATTTACTTCCAGAAAACCATAAACAACAATGAACTGTACATTCCTAGATTGCTACATAAAT
>NW_013717109.1:0-357 GCF_000517525.1 Limulus polyphemus | reverse complement strand
TAACTCTAGTATTCTGTATAATAAATAGTTAAACTGGTTCTATCTATTCCCTAACTCAAGTATTCTGTATAATAAATAGTTAAACTGGTTCTATCTATTCTCTAACTCAAATATTCTGTACAGTAAATAGTTAAACTGGTTCTATCTATTCTCTAACTCAAGTATTCTGTATAATAAATAGTTAAACTGGTTCTATCTATTCCCTAACTCTAGTATTCTGTATAATAAATAGTTAAACTGGTTCTATCTATTCTCTAACTCAAATATTCTGTACAGTAAATAGTTAAACTGGTTCTATCTATTCTCTAACTCAAGTATTCTGTATAATAAATAGTTAAACTGGTTCTATCTATTCTC
>NW_013717108.1:0-357 GCF_000517525.1 Limulus polyphemus | reverse complement strand
CTGAAGTAAGTGTGATGAAAAAAATAGGACTGCTGAAGTAAGTGTGATAAAAAAACAAAAAATAGAACTGCTGAAGTAAGTGTGATGAAAACAAAATAGGACTACTGAAGTAAGTGTGATGAAAAACAAACAAAAATAGGACTGCTGAAGTAAGTGTGATGAAAAAAAATAGGACTGCTGAAGTAAGTGTGATGAAAAAACAAACAAAAAATAGGACTGCTGAAGTAAGTGTGATGAAAAAACAAAACAAAAAATAGGACTGCTGAAGTAAGTGTGATGAAAAAAAAATAGGACTGCTGAAGTAAGTGGGATAAAAAAATGGACTGCTGAAGTAAGTGTGATAGAAAAAAAAATGGA
>NW_013717107.1:0-357 GCF_000517525.1 Limulus polyphemus | reverse complement strand
AACCTGTACACTTTATAATATAAGTGTATGAATATTTTGCGTCGAAAAGGGTTGTGACATAACATTCCCAAAAGCGATAAATTTTCGGTGGCATCACACTAATTACGAAAAATATAGTTTTTCATACATTCTGTTTCATCCCTACTTTTTATCTGCTGTAGCTGTCATGTGACTTGATGATTTGCACATTCAAAATCTTTTTAATATAACATCTTAAACCCCCTGTATTTATATATATATATAGCTCAATTGTTTTCTTTATATCTTTTCAGATAGAGTGTTTTATACCGCATATTTCCACTCATCTACTTCACAGCAAATCTGGTATTTGCATGAAAGAAAATATGGTGGAAAACT
>NW_013717106.1:0-357 GCF_000517525.1 Limulus polyphemus | reverse complement strand
CTTATAATTTGTTTTAACAGTGCTCATGGTGCAGTCTGTTGTAAACACTGATGTTGATGTATTCTCTTATAATTTGTTTAAACAGTACTCATGGTGTAGTCTATTGTAAACATTGGTGTTGATGTATTCTGTTGTAATTTGTTTAAACTGTGCTCATGGTGCAGTCTGTTGTAAACACTGATGTTGATGTATTCTCTTATAATTTGTTTAAACAGTGCTCATGGTGTAGTCTATTGTAAACATTGGTGTTGATGTATTCTCTTATAATTTGTTTAAACAGTGCTCATGGTGCAGTCTATTGTAAACATTGGTGTTGATGTATTCTCTTATAATTTGTTTAAACAGTGGTCATGGTGT
>NW_013717105.1:0-357 GCF_000517525.1 Limulus polyphemus | reverse complement strand
AACAATACGTGAATATTTCATGGTATTGTTCAACTATACGTGAATATTTTATAATATTGTTCAACTATACGTGAATATTTCATAGTATTGTTCAGTTATACGTGAATATTTCATGGTATTATTCAGTTATACGTGAACATTTCCCAGCTTTGTTCAACTACAGATCTCAGTATTTCTGTTCAGCTTGCGACTATTCCACGACTTTTTATACTAATGCATGAGTGAAAGTAAAGGAGGTAATAATGTGTCAACCCCACTATACCTGCTATATCCAGTGACGATGGGGCCTTACATACAATACCAAGGCTATCCGATTGGCTGGCTGGTATAGGGCAATCATACCAAGTAATTTGTGTT
>NW_013717104.1:0-357 GCF_000517525.1 Limulus polyphemus | reverse complement strand
ATTAAAACATTATAAAAATTCCTGGAAAAGAGAGTATTCCAAATATTTGTTTAAAACATTTTTACTCTGGTTATCCTTCGCTACGAATGTAGCCCACCAAACTGGAAAATTACCACAATAGTGATGACAAAAAAAAACGAAATATCTCCACCTTATCCATAAAACTGTAGAACAATTAGCTTAACTAACACACAAACAAATTACTTGAAAGAATAAACAAGAAGCGTCTACTCAGGTTTTTAGAAACCAACAAACTTACAAAATAGCTTCAAACAAACAGTTGACCATCTCATCCGACTCACTGCAACAACAGTAAATATCATAAATATTAACTGTTGCACTTCCCTTTATATCCAG
>NW_013717103.1:0-357 GCF_000517525.1 Limulus polyphemus | reverse complement strand
CAAATTTATCAATCAATTTAAAAAGCAGTACAAATCTATCAATCAATATAAAAATAAAACAAATTTATAAATCCAAATAAGAATACTTACAAATTTATCAATCAATATAAAAAAGTACAAATTTTTCAATTCATATAAAAAATAATACAAATTTATCAATTATTATAAAAAAGTACATATTTATAAATTAATAAAAAAACAGTACAAATTTATCAATCTTTATCAAAAACAGTACAAATTTATCAAACAATATAAAAAAACAAAACAAATTTATCAATTCATAAAAAAATATAATTTATCATACAACATAAAAAAGCTCCAATTTATCAGTTATTATCGAAAAAGTACAAATATATG
>NW_013717102.1:0-357 GCF_000517525.1 Limulus polyphemus | reverse complement strand
TAGTGGAGCTCACAGCCTGATAACAACGTTACGCAACGCTTCTAACCTAGTGGAGCTCACAGCCTGATGACAACGTTACGCAACGCTTCTAACCTAGTGGAGCTCACAGCCTGATGACACAAAGCTTCTAATTTGGTAGAGCTCACAGTATAGTGACAACGCCTCTAACCTAACAGAGCTCACAGCTTGATGGCAATGCTACGCAACGTTTCTAGCCTAGTCGAACTCAGAACCTGATAACAACGTTAAGCAACGATTCTAACTTATTAGAGCTCACAGTCCAGTGACAACACAATGCTTCTAACCCAGTAGAGCTCACTGTCTGATGATAACGCTATGCAACGCTTCTAATATAGT
>NW_013717101.1:0-357 GCF_000517525.1 Limulus polyphemus | reverse complement strand
CCCGAGAGATGTAAGAGCTATTACAATATAAATTAAAGACAAGAACAGTTTCCAGTGAGATGTAAGAGCTATTACAATATAAATTAAAGACAAGAACAGTTTCCAGTGAGATGTAAGAGCTATTACAATATAAATTAAGACAATAAAAAGCCCGACAGATGTAAGACCTACTACAATATAGATTAAAGACAATAAAGAGTCCCGACAGATGTAAGAGCTACTACAATATAAATTAAATACAATAAACAGTACCGAGAAATGTAAAAGCCATAATAATATAAATTAAAAACAATAACAGTCCCGAGAGATGTAAGACCTATAACAATATAAATTAAAAACAATAATAGTCCCGAGAAA
>NW_013717100.1:0-357 GCF_000517525.1 Limulus polyphemus | reverse complement strand
TATGTAGTAACTACAACACCTTGATATTAACTGTAGTGTATTTAGTAACTGCAACACCTTGATATTAACTGTACTGTATGTAGTAACTACAACAGCTTGATATTAACTGTACTGTTTGTAGTAACTACAACACCTTGATATTAACTGTACCATATGTAGTAACTACAACACCTTGATATTAACTGTACCATATATAGTAACTACAACACCTTGATATTAACTGTAATGTATTTAGTAACTACAACACCTTGATATTAACTGTACCGTATGTAGTAACTACAACACCTTGATATTAACTGTACTGTTTGAAGTAACTACAACAATCTGAAGATGCCAAATAACAAAGTTTTTACTGTA
>NW_013717099.1:0-357 GCF_000517525.1 Limulus polyphemus | reverse complement strand
CTTAGAAAAAGCGTACACGCCATAAAAATTGTTGTTGTGTCACATGGCTTTTATAAATACTGTTCCGACCACTATTGTGTTTGTTGTGTCCCAACCGACCAGGTGAGCTCTGTACTGAGCGAAACGCGTCATCAACAATGGATAAGGTTGACAAAATGTGGTTCAAATATTATTATACACACTTCGTGAAAAATCATAACGGACTGAATAAAGAATGTATTGATTAAAACATAATAAGCCTAATACTAGTTTCTTATGACAAATATAAATTATTATAATGACGCTTCGCTAACTCAGAAGAGACGTTCACACCATTTCAATTACTCTGTTGTTTAATATCATTGATCTTTTCACACA
>NW_013717098.1:0-357 GCF_000517525.1 Limulus polyphemus | reverse complement strand
CATTTAAATTTGACTACTATACTGTTCACAGGTCTAACTGCCGTCTGTGAACATACAGTTCACATTTAATTTGACTACTATACTGTTCACAGGTCTACTTACTATCTGTGAACATACTGGTCACATTTAATTTTACTACTATACTGTTCACAGGTCTACTTACCATCTGTGAACATACTGGTTACATTTAATTTTACTACTATACTGTTCATAGGTCTAACTGCCATCTGTGAACATAGTGGTTACATTTAATTTTACTACTAAACTGTCCACAGGTCTACCTGCCATCTGTGAACATGCTGGTTACATTTAATTTTACTACTATACTGTTCACAGGTCTACTTACCATCTGTGAAC
>NW_013717097.1:0-357 GCF_000517525.1 Limulus polyphemus | reverse complement strand
ACCATCTGCTGCCGCTATACACTTTATCCTTCTTGTCCAGAGTACCATCTGCTGCCGCTGTACACTTTAACCTTCTTGTCCAGAGTACCATCTGCTGCCGCTGTACACTTTATCCTTCTTGTCCAGAGTACCATCTGCTGCCGCTATACACTTTATCCTTCTTGTCCAGAGTACCATCTGCTGCCGCTGTACACTTTAACCTTCTTGTCCAGAGTACCATCTGCTGCCGCTGTACACTTTATCCTTCTTGTCCAGAGTACCATCTGCTGCCGCTATACACTTTATCCTTCTTGTCCAGAGTACCATCTGCTGCCGCTATACACTTTATCCTTCTTGTCCAGAGTACCATCTGCGAAG
>NW_013717096.1:0-357 GCF_000517525.1 Limulus polyphemus | reverse complement strand
ACTTAGAAACAAAGTTATTATGACGTGGTGACTGACTTAGAAACAAAGTTATTATGACGTGTTGACTGACTTAGAAACAAAGTTCAGTCAACACGTCATAATACTTAGAAACAAAGTTATTATGACGTGTTGACTGACTTAGAAACAAAGTTATTATGACGTGGTGACTGAAGTCAGTCAACACGTCATAATAACTTTGTTTCTAAGCCAGTCACCACGTCATAATAACTTTGTTTCTAAGTCAGTCATAATAACTTTGTTTCTAAGCCAGTCACCACGTCATAATAACTTTGTTTCTAAGTCAGTCATAATAACTTTGTTTCTAAGTAGAAACAAAGTTATTATGACGTGGTGACT
>NW_013717095.1:0-357 GCF_000517525.1 Limulus polyphemus | reverse complement strand
GAAGTGAGGTAACATCATACTGCCCACACAAGGCAAAAGATGTAGAAGTGAGATAACATCATACTGCCCACACAAGATAAAAGATGTAGAAATGAGGTAACATAATATTGCCACACAAGAGATGTAGAAATGAGGTAACATAATATTGCCACACAAGAGATGTAGAAATGAGGTAACATCATACCGCCCAAACAAGACAAGAGATGTAGAAATGAGGTAACATAATACTGCCCACACAAGACAAGAGATGTAGAAATGAGGTAACATCATACTGCCCACACAAGAGATGTAGAAACGAGGTAACATCATACTGCCCACACAAGACAAGAGATGAAGAAATGAGGTAACATCATACTG
>NW_013717094.1:0-357 GCF_000517525.1 Limulus polyphemus | reverse complement strand
AACTGGATATGATTAGCATCACCTCTACATGAAAGTTACACAACTGGATATGATTAGCATCACCTCTACATGAAAGTTACACAACTAGATATGATTAGCATCATCTCTCTACATGAATGTTACTCAACTGGATATGATTAGCATCATCTCGCTACATGAATGCTACCCAACTGGATATGATTAGCATCATCTCGCTACATGAATGCTACCCAACTGGATATGATTAGCATCATCTCTACATGAATGCTACCCAACTGGATATGATTAGCATCATCTCTCTACATGAATGCTACCCAACTGGATATGATTAGCATCATCTCTCTACATGAATGCTACCCAACTGGATATGATTAGCAT
>NW_013717093.1:0-357 GCF_000517525.1 Limulus polyphemus | reverse complement strand
CCTCGTTCAACAATGACATAATATATACTCTCGTTCAACAATGACATGGTATATACTCTCGTTCAACAATGACATGTATATACTCTCGTTCAACAATGACATGTATATACTCTCGTTCAACAATGACATATATATACTCTCGTTCAACAATGACATGTATATACTCTCGTTCAACAATGACATGTATATACTCTCGTTCAACAATGACATATATATACTCTCGTTCAACAATGACATATATGTACATACTCTCGTTCAACAATGATATATATATATATATATACTCTCGTTCAACAATGTCACACACACACACACATATATATATACTCTCGTTCAACAATGACATATATATATACT
>NW_013717092.1:0-357 GCF_000517525.1 Limulus polyphemus | reverse complement strand
CATGTTTGTCAGTTTCAAGCAGCAGTAGTGGTGGTATGTAGAACAAATACATGTTTGTCAGTTTCAAGCAGCAGTAGTGGTGGTATGTAGAACATTATTTGTTTGTCAGTTTCCAACTATGCACAGCAGTAGTGGTGGTATGTAGAACAAATATATGTTTGTCAGTTTCAAGCAGCAGTAGTGGTGGTATGTAGAACAAATACATGTTAGTTAGTTCCAACTATGCACAGCAGTAGTGGTGGTATGTAGAATAAATACATGTTTGTCAGTTTCAATCAGCAGTAGTGGTGGTATGTAGAATAAATACATGTTAGTTAGTTCCAACTATGCACAGCAGTAGTGGTGGTATGTAGAACA
>NW_013717091.1:0-358 GCF_000517525.1 Limulus polyphemus | reverse complement strand
GCCAACACGTTAAAATCAAGTAAAACGGCTAGTTATTTCATGGTGAACGTGGTCCTCACTAGGTGGGAACTGTCACGAGAAACCAACACGTTAAAATCAAGTAAAACGGCTGGTTATTTCATAAAGAACGTGGTCTACACTAGGTAGGAACTGTCACGAGAAGCCAACACGTTAAAATCAAGGAAAGCGGCTAGTTATTTCATAATGAACGTGGTCCACACTAGGTGGGAATAGTCACTTGAAGCCAACACGTTAAAATCACGGAACACGGCTAGTTATTTCATAGTGAACGTGGTCAACACTAGGTGGGAATAGTCACTTGAAGCCAACACGTTAAAATCAAGGAAAATGGCTAGTT
>NW_013717090.1:0-358 GCF_000517525.1 Limulus polyphemus | reverse complement strand
AACGTAAGACAGAAAATTTATTGAGAATAGGGAACTTAATCTCATAGGTTGAAGTACGTTCAGGACTTTGTGGGCCAGGTGACTGTTTCAGTAATCGTGAAGACCTATCAAGAACCGTGAAAATGAAGTGAATAATAAAGCTTTGGTAATAGTCATGATAGGACTAGTATATAGACCTAAACTCTGCAGTACATCTTCAAGGGTTAATGATTTTATGAATTCCCGTGAACTCAAAAAATTAAAATGTCATCATTGGGGCCACGAACTCAAGAAACCATAATTTCGAATGAGGTCTGGATAGGAAATTTGAACATGTGAAACTATACAGGTAGTACTTTCATATTAGAGAATATCAGGT
>NW_013717089.1:0-358 GCF_000517525.1 Limulus polyphemus | reverse complement strand
TGGTTATCAACCTGATAAACTATATAACCAGCATAGTTTATCAGCTTGAGAGCCAGCAACCTGATAAACTATGCTAGCCAGCATAGTTTATCAGGTTGATACCCATCAAGTTGATAAACTATGCTGGCTATCAACCTGATAAACTATGGTGGGTATCAACCTGATAAACTATGCTGGTTATCAACCTGATAAACTATGCTGGGTATCAAGAGTTTATCAGCTTGATAACCAGAATAGTTTATCAGCCCAGCCTATAGTTTATCAGCTTGATAATGAGGTTGATACCCAGCAGTTTATCAGCTTGATACCCACCATAGTTTATCAGGTTGATAACCAGCATAGTTTAATGCTGGGTATC
>NW_013717088.1:0-358 GCF_000517525.1 Limulus polyphemus | reverse complement strand
ATGTTATAACAATGGATGATGTGAGTTTGTGTGTGAATGATGTTATAACAATGGATGATGTGAGGTTGTGTGTGAATGATGTTATAACAATGGATGAGGTGAGGTTGTGTGTGATTAACTACAATAACATCTGGAGTAGTTGTCTGTGTGGTTAGTAACAGTAATGACTGGAGTAGTTGTCAGTGCAGTTAGCAACAGTAATGTCTGGAGTAGTTGTTAGTGTAATTAACTACAGCAATGTCTGGAGTAGTTGTCAGTGTGGTTAGCAACAGCAATGTCTGTAGTAGTTGTCAGTGTAATTAACTACAGCAATGTCTGGAGTAGTTGTCAGTGCGGTTAGCAACAATAATATCTGTAG
>NW_013717087.1:0-358 GCF_000517525.1 Limulus polyphemus | reverse complement strand
CTTTAGATAGTAGTTGACTGTGCTAGTTTTGATAGAGCTTCTCTATACTAATGTTCCTTTAGATAGTAGTTTTCTCTGCTAGTTTTGATAGAGCTTCTCTATACTAATATTCCTTTAGATAGTAGTTTGCTCTGCTAGTTTTGATAGAGCTTCTCTATACTAATGTTCCTTTAGATAGTAGTTTGCTCTGCTAGTTTTGATAGAGCTTCTCTATATTAATGTTCCTTTAGATAGTAGTTTGCTCTGCTAGTTTTGATAGAGCTTCTCTATACTAATGTTCCTTTAGATAGTAGTTGACTGTGCTAGTCTTGACAGTGTTCCTACACTACTATTTCATTAGATGAGACTGTAAAGTATG
>NW_013717086.1:0-358 GCF_000517525.1 Limulus polyphemus | reverse complement strand
GTTACTTATTTTGTGTATTGCCAGTTTTATACGGAATAATTTTTGTTTCCAGTGGTTTCCCGTTACTTATTTTGTGTATTGCCAGTTTTATACGGAATAATTTTTGTTTCCAGTGGTTTCCCGTTACTTATTTTGTGTATTGCCAGTTTTATACGGAATAATTTTGGTTTCCAGTGGTTTCCCGTCAGTTCTGACGGGCTTTTACGCCAGTAATATAACAATAAAATGAAAAATAATAAAAATAAATATTTGAAACATTCTAATTAATACTACTAATATTAAAACACACCTTCTATACACGTACTTGAATTGTTTATATCAAGTCATTATGTTTAATGTTACGAAGGTTTCAAATAAT
>NW_013717085.1:0-358 GCF_000517525.1 Limulus polyphemus | reverse complement strand
ATGTGTTGGTGTTACTAATGACCCGTGTTACTGATGACTTGCATGATGTGTTGTGGTCACTGATGACTTCCATGATGTGTTGGAGTTACTAATGACTCCCATGATGTGTTATTGTCCATGCAAGTCATCAGTAATACCAACACATCATGCAAGCCATCAGTAACACCAATACATCATGGAAGTCATCAGTTACACTAACACATCATGGAAGTCATCAGTTCATGAGGGTCATCAGTGATAACAACACATCATGGGAGTCATTAGTAACACCAACACATGTTGGTGTAACTGATGACTTCCATGATGTGTTGGTGTGACTGATGACTTCCATTATGTGTTGGTGTTACTAATGACTCCC
>NW_013717084.1:0-358 GCF_000517525.1 Limulus polyphemus | reverse complement strand
ACACCTACTGAACTATGTCCTATCGTGTCCATTAATATCTATTAAATTTAACAATCATGGCCTGATTTTACAATTAAAAATGTATTATTGACAACTTTATTTTGTAGTTTAACACCAAAATATGGCTTTTAGGCACTGTTACTGATCCTTTAAACTTCTTATAAGCACTGTTACTAACCCTTCAAAACGTCTTATAA
The DNA here is from genome assembly GCF_000517525.1 of Limulus polyphemus. NCBI lineage: Eukaryota > Metazoa > Arthropoda > Merostomata > Xiphosura > Limulidae > Limulus > Limulus polyphemus. The sequence goes on along the minus strand of NW_013717084.1, from coordinate 161 downwards.
GCACTGTTACTAACCCTTTAAAACTTCTTATAAGCACTGTTACTAACCCTTTAAAACTTCTTGTAAGCACTGTTATTAACCCTTCAAAACTTCTTGTAAGCACTGTTATTAACCATTTAAAACTTCTTGTAAGCACTGTTACTAACCATTTAAAACTTCTT
>NW_013717083.1:0-358 GCF_000517525.1 Limulus polyphemus | reverse complement strand
GAAATAAAGTACTTATCTGATTATTCTTATTTTTTTTTGCTGTCAAGTATTGATGACACTTAAGCTTACTTTTTTATACTAATGATAGCAGTGTTATATAATTTTTATTTAATTAAATAATGCACCAATGAACATAGACTAATAGCATGCAAAAAGTAGACAATTTCTGCCTTTCTAACTCTGCTACAAGAGCCATTACAAATTCATCCAAGCTAGTCGTTAGCTTTTTCAAAGGTAACAGAGCTTGTACTCTTAGTAAAATTGATGATTATCTGTTCAGAACACAATGTAATAGAATGCATCATTTGATAGATGAAAACCTTACTTTCTATTGGTTATAGGTAATATATAATTAGCC
>NW_013717082.1:0-358 GCF_000517525.1 Limulus polyphemus | reverse complement strand
ATGTGGTAAATAAAAAGCTTCTGATTAAACATTCTAAACGATATATACTTATGTGTATATATATAGTAAATAAAAACTTTTGTTTAGAAATTCATATGGACATTGATATATATGGTAAATAAAAACTTCTGAGTAAACATTTATAACGATATATATATGGTAATTATATCTTCTGATTAAACATTTAGAACGATATATATATAGATGGTAAATAAAATCTCTTATTAAATTCACAACGATATATATATGGTAAATAAAGTCTTCTGATTAAACATTCTCAACGATATACAAATACATGGTCAATAAAACTTCTGATTAAACATTCACATCGATATATATATGGTAAATTAAAACTTCT
>NW_013717081.1:0-358 GCF_000517525.1 Limulus polyphemus | reverse complement strand
AACCACCTGGCCATGCCTAGACTAGAAGGACAGGAAATAGCCAAAAGCACCCACTGCCAATAGTGGGATTTGTCCGTCACTCTTATAAGATACCCATGGATCCAGATATGGAGCGTGTTTTTTTTTAGTAATATTACATGAATAATAAATCCTCGGATCTACAATCTGGCAAACCAATCACTATGCCACGCGCGCCCCGTTTCTGGTCTAGATTAGAGAAAGGGATATTCGTGTTGATTTTTATATATTAAATTTCTTTTTGCAATTTGAAATAACTGCTAACAATCTAAAACGTATAAATTACAATAAATTCCAGAATATACAGGGTGTCCATAAATTATCTGAAACATTTTAAAAG
>NW_013717080.1:0-358 GCF_000517525.1 Limulus polyphemus | reverse complement strand
GGATACTAACCATGTGAAAACACTAGAATATTAATTACAATTACACATACGTTAACTATTCACATGGATACTAATTACAAAATATACTATAATATTAATTACAATTACACGTACATCAACTATTCACATGGATACTAATTACAAAATATACTATAATATTAATTACAATTACACGTACATCAACTATTCACATGGATACTAATCACAAAATATACTATAATATTAATTACAATTACACGTACGTTAACTATTCCCGTGGATACTAACTACAAAATATACAAGAATATTAATTACAATTACACGCACGTCAACTATTCACATGGATACTAACTACAAAATATACTATAATATTAATTAC
>NW_013717079.1:0-358 GCF_000517525.1 Limulus polyphemus | reverse complement strand
TTAACTAACATATAGAACACGTACTTGTAATCTAACATATAGAACACGTACTTGTTAACTATAATATAGAACACGTACTTGTTAACTATAATATAGAACACGTACTGTTAACCAAAATGTACATATAGAACACATACTTGTAAACTAGCATATAGAACACGTACTTGTTAAATAACATCTACATATAGAACACGTAGTTGTTAACTAACATATAGAACACGTACTTGTAATCTAACATATAGAACACGTAGTTGTTAACTAACATATAGAACACGTACTTGTAATCTAACATATAGAACACGTAGTTGTTAACTAACATATAGAACACGTACTTGTAATCTAACATATAGAACACGTA
>NW_013717078.1:0-358 GCF_000517525.1 Limulus polyphemus | reverse complement strand
TACCTTGTTACGGGACAGATATTTGTGTGTGCACTAGTTACCTTGTTACGGGATAAATATTTCTGTATACACTAGTTACCTTGTTACGGGACAGATATTTGTGTGTGCACTAGTTACCTTGTTACGGGACAGATATTTGTGTGTGCACTAGTTACCTTGTTACGGGACAGATATTTGTGTGTGCACTAGTTACCTTGTTACGGGATAATATTTGTGTGTGCACTAGTTACCTTGTTACGGGACAGATATTTGTGTGTGCACTAGTTACCTTGTTACGGGACAGATATTTGTGTATACACTAGTTACCTTGTTACGGGATAGATATTTGTGTGTGCACTAGTTACCTTGTTACGGGACA
>NW_013717077.1:0-358 GCF_000517525.1 Limulus polyphemus | reverse complement strand
AGGCCAGCTGGGATAATACAAGAGTTGAGAGTAACTGAATCTGAAGAGGCCAGCTGGGATAAATACAAGAGTTGAGAATAACTGAATCTGAAGAGGCCAGCTGGGATAAATACAAGAGTTGAGAATAACTGAACTTGAAGAGGCCAGCTGGGATAAATACAAGAGTTGACAGTAACTGAACTTGAAGAGGCCAGCTGGGATAAATACAAGAGTTGACAGTAACTGAACTTGAAGAGGCCAGCTGGGATAAATACAAGAGTTGAGAGGACCTGAACTTGAAGAGGCCAGCTGGGATGAATACAAGAGTTGACAGTAACTGAACTTGAAGAGGCCAGCTGGGATGAATACAAGAGTTGAC
>NW_013717076.1:0-358 GCF_000517525.1 Limulus polyphemus | reverse complement strand
AGCCCTTGTGTAGCTTTGTGCATAATTAAAACAAACAAACAAACTCTCTCTTTCTCTAACTATATATATATATATATCTATATATATGTATATGAGCCAGCAATCACAAATTATATCTTAATATTTAATTTCGTTTTTAAGAAAATACTTGGAATAAAATGTTGTAATAGTTTAATATCTGCCATTTAAAATATACTATAATATAATACTACCACTATATAATACTTCCTACCACTATATAATACTTCCTACCACTATATAATACTTCCTACCACTATATAATACTTCCTACCACTATATAATACTTCCTACCGCTATATAATACTTCCTACCGCTATATAATACTACCTACCGCTAT
>NW_013717075.1:0-358 GCF_000517525.1 Limulus polyphemus | reverse complement strand
TGGACTGTCTACAACTTTACATGTGTATATATCTATATTGATGGGCTGTCTACAACACAACATGTGTATATCTATATTGGTGGACTGTCTACATGTACGTATCTATATTGATGGGCTGTCTACATGTACGTATCTATATTGATGGGCTGTCTACAACACAACATGTGTATATCTATATTGGTGGACTGTCTACATGTACGTATCTATATTGATGGGCTGTCTGCAACACTAAATGTGTATATCTATATTGATGGGCTATCTACTACACTACATGTGTATATCTATATTAATGGGCTGTCTACAACACTACATGTATATATCTATATTGATGGGCTATCTACAACTTTACATGTGTATA
>NW_013717074.1:0-358 GCF_000517525.1 Limulus polyphemus | reverse complement strand
ATGAGTTAATGACGTAGACAAGCTACTAGTTCTGTTATGATATATGAGTTAATGACGTAGACAAGCTACTTGTTCTGTTATGACATATGAGTTAATGACGTAGACAAGCTACTTGTTCTGTTATGATATATGAGTTAATGACGTAGACAAACTACTTGTTCTGTTATGATATATGAGTTAATGACGTAGACAAGCTACTTGTTCTGTTATGATATATGAGTTAATGACGTAGACAAGCTACTTGTTCTGTTATGATATATGAGTTAATGACGTAGACAAGCTACTTGTTCTGTTATGATATATGAGTTAATGACGTAGACAAGCTACTTGTTCTGTTATGATATATGAGTTAATGATG
>NW_013717073.1:0-358 GCF_000517525.1 Limulus polyphemus | reverse complement strand
GTGTATTGTTATGGTGTATTTACTTTTAATGACAGATAGTGAAAACCTTATGTAAATACACCACAACAATACACATCTTTTAATGATAGATAGTGAAAACCTTATTGTGTATTGTTGTGGTGTATTTACATAAGGTTTTCACTATCTGTCATTAAAAGATTTGCATTGTTATGATGTATTTATTTCAAGTATTCACTATCTGTCATTAAAAGATTTGCATTGTTATCATGTATTTACTTCAAGTATTCACTATCTGTCATTAAAAGATTTACTTCAAGTATTCACTATCTATCGTTAAAAGATGTGTATTGTTCTGGTGTATTTACATAAGGTTTTCACTATCTATCATTAAAAGATG
>NW_013717072.1:0-358 GCF_000517525.1 Limulus polyphemus | reverse complement strand
GATATTTCATCCTGTTTTCTAATACAGGGTACTTTCATAGATAAAAATAGTCCAGTCATAATAGATATTTCGTGTTACTAGTTAACAAATTAACAATTAATAGTTTATCCTGGTTTCTAATACAGGATACTTTCATAGATAAAAATAGTCCAGTCATAATAGATATTTCGTGTTACTAGTTAACATATTAACAATTAATAGTTTATCCTGATTTCTAATACAGGATATTTTCATAGCTACTACAGTACAGTCATAATAGTTATTTCGTGTCACAATTTTTTCCAATACCTTTCCAACATGCACTATTTTCCTGCATACAGTAAACATAATACTACTAATAATAAACACTCAGACAGGG
>NW_013717071.1:0-358 GCF_000517525.1 Limulus polyphemus | reverse complement strand
AGTGAAACACTAAAGTCTTGTTGATATAGTAGTGTACGCATGAGTGAAACTCTACAGTCTAGTTGATATAGTAATGTACGCATGAGTGAAACACTAAAGTCTTGTTGATATAGTAGTGTACGCATGAGTGAAACTCTACAGCCTAGTTGATATAGTAGTGTACGCATGAGTGAAAAACTAAAGTCTTGTTGATATAGTAGTGTACGCATGAGTGAAACTCTACAGTCTAGTTGATATAGTAGTGTACTGTTCCTGTGAGGTATTAGATAAACTGTAAAAAAAAAAAATATTATTCTGATTTCTGGAATAGATTGGCGACTTCATAAACAGCTGACCACTCTTTTTCCTAATGTGTATG
>NW_013717070.1:0-358 GCF_000517525.1 Limulus polyphemus | reverse complement strand
TACTACATGTATATAGCACACTGTCAGTATTATACTACCAAATATTTTATCATATTACAAGTATATAACACACTCTCAGTATTATACTACCAAATATTGTATCATACTACAAGTATATAGCACACTGTCAGTATTATAATACCAAATATTTTACCATACTACAAGTATATAGCACACTGTCAGTATTATACTACCAAATATTTTACCATACTACATGTATATAGCACACTGTCAGTATTATAATACCAAATATTTTATCATACTACATGTATATAGCACACTGTCAATATTATACTACCAAATATTTTACCATAATACATGTATATAGCTCACTGTCAGCATTATACTACCAAATATT
>NW_013717069.1:0-358 GCF_000517525.1 Limulus polyphemus | reverse complement strand
TTCTGTAAGTATACATGAGACTATAACTTAATGTCATCCAGTCTGGTCCTGGTCTAATCCTGTAAGTATACATGAGACTATAACTTAATGTCTTTCAGCCGGGTGCTGGTCTAATCCTGTAAGTATACATTAGACTATAACTTAATGTCATCCAGTCTAGTGCTGGTCTAATCCTGTAAGTATACATGAGACTAGAACTTAATGTCTTTCAGCCGGGTGCTGGTCTAATCATGTAAGTATACATGAGACTATAACTTAATGTCATCTAGTCTGGTCCTGGTCTAATCCTGTAAGTATACATGAGACTATAACTTAATCTCATCCAGTCTGATGCTGGTCTAATCCTGTAAGTATACAT
>NW_013717068.1:0-358 GCF_000517525.1 Limulus polyphemus | reverse complement strand
CTGTAAACATACCTGTAGAACTGTAAACATAATTGTAAAACTGTAAACATACCTGTAGAGCTGTAAACATACCTGTAAAACTGTAAACATACTGTACCAGCACTCTTATATCTTACTATAAACATACCTGTAAAACTGTAAACATACCTGTAGAACTGTAAACATAGTAAAACTGTAAACATACCTGTAGAACTGTAAACATACCTGTAGAACTGTAAACATAATTGTAAAACTGTAAACATACCTGTAGAGCTGTAAACATACCTGTAAAACTGTAAACATACTGTACCAGCACTCTTATATCTTACTATAAACATACCTGTAAAACTGTAAACATACCTGTAGAACTGTAAACATA
>NW_013717067.1:0-358 GCF_000517525.1 Limulus polyphemus | reverse complement strand
GCCTTACTTACCTTCTCTCCTTACAAATGATATTAACAACCTTTATTTTTATAATGCCTTACTTACCTTCTCTCGTTACAAATGATATTAACAATCTTCATTTTTATAATGCCTTAATTATCTTCTCTCCTTACAAATGATATTAACAACCTCTATTTTTATAATGCCTTACTTACTATCTCTCCTTACAAAAGATATTAACAACCTTTATTTTTATAATGCCTTACTTATCTTCTCTCCTTACAAATGATATTAACAACCTTCATTTTTGTAATGCCTTACTTACCTTCTCTCCTTACAAATGATATTAACAATCTTTATTTTTATAATGCCTTACTTACCTTCTCTCGTTACAAAT
>NW_013717066.1:0-358 GCF_000517525.1 Limulus polyphemus | reverse complement strand
AACGTTGTTGGTAATAGTGACATTCGAAAATAACAAACATGGTTAACAGGCTAAACCTTGGGAGGATAATAACGTTGTTGGTAATAGTGACATTCGAAAATAACAAACATGGTTAACATCTAAATTATAATATTATTAAGACAACAATTGGTAGAGTGACAGAAATATCTAATTTATAATATTATCAGGACAACAATTGGTAGAGTAACAGAAATATCTAAATTATAATATTATCAGGACAACAATTGGTAGAGTAACAGAAATATCTAAATTATAATATTATTAAGACAACAATTGGTAGAGTAACAGAAATATCTAATTTATAATATTATTAAGACAACAACTGGTAGAGTAACAG
>NW_013717065.1:0-358 GCF_000517525.1 Limulus polyphemus | reverse complement strand
ATTTAGACAAAAAAAAAAAAACAATTGCACTTGAAACTGACTGATGCTGAAAAAACAATATTTGTGAGTAATATTTAAAGAATATTTACGTTTCATATCATTTGCTGAAAATGGAGGTAACATTTACAGAAAAGGACTTTTTACGTTACCACCACCGCCCCTTTGGTATATTGTTTAATATGTTTTCAAGCCACTGTTGTCTCGAAAAACGATTACGTCACTCTGTTGTATACATTGTATACACAAATTTAGTTGAATGTTATTTATTCGTCGACCTCTGTTTTATTTCAACTTGTTTTTAACTACTAACATGTAGCGGGACTTGTATAACTGTAAAAATATAAGACAGGTAACACAT
>NW_013717064.1:0-358 GCF_000517525.1 Limulus polyphemus | reverse complement strand
TTTAAAAGTAGTAATAGGATAACACGACCTCCCAGATACTATTTTTTAAAAGTAGTAATAGGATAACACGACCTCCCAGATACTATTTTTTAAAAGTAGTAATAGGATAACACGACCTCCCAGATACTACACGACCTCCCATATACTATTATTTAAAAGTAGTAATAGGATAACACGACCTCCCAGATACTACACGACCTCCCAGATACTATTTTTTAAAAGTAGTAATAGGATAACACGACCTCCCAGATACTATTATTTTAAAAGTAGTAATAGGATAACACGACCTCCCAGATACTATTTTTTAAAAGTAGTAATAGGATAACACGACCTCCCAGATACTATTTTTTAAAAGTAG
>NW_013717063.1:0-358 GCF_000517525.1 Limulus polyphemus | reverse complement strand
ACAGGTAGTCTTGAATTACTCACTAATGTGTATCTAATATAGTAACTATATAAAGAGACAGGTAGTCTTGAATTAATCTCTAATGTGTATCTAATATAATAACTATATAGAGACAGGTAGTTTTGAATTACTCAGTAATATGTATCTAATATAGTAACTATATAAAGAGACAGGTAGTCTTGAATTACTCAGTAATGTGTATCCAATATAGTAACTATATAAAGAGACAGGTAGTCTTGAATTACTCAGTAATGTGTATCTAATATAGTAACTATATAAAGAGACAGGTAGTCTTGAAATACTCGCTAATGTGTATCTAATATAGTAACTATATAGAGACAGGTAGTCTTGAATTACT
>NW_013717062.1:0-358 GCF_000517525.1 Limulus polyphemus | reverse complement strand
ATACAAACGATAGACAACACTTGTTAACTCTTTATAATAATACTTACCCCTTCTGGATCATCAGACAACACATTGATACAAACGATAGACAACACTTGTTAACTCTTTATAATAATCATTACCCCTTCTGGATCATTAAACAACACATTGATACAAACGATAGACAACACTTGTTAACTCTTTATAACAATATTTACCCCTTCTGGATCATCAGACAACACATTGATACAAACGATAGACAACACTTGTTAACTCTTTATAATAATAATTACCCCTTCTGGATCATTAAACAACACATTGATACAAACGATAGACAACACTTGTTAACTCTTTATAACAATAATTACCCCTTTTGGAT
>NW_013717061.1:0-358 GCF_000517525.1 Limulus polyphemus | reverse complement strand
CTACCTTCCTTCTAATCTATCACTTCATGCACTCGGGTACATGTTGACTAACTACCTTCCTTCTAATCTATCACTTCATGCACTCGGGTACATATTGACTAGCTACCTTCCTTTTTGAGTGCATGAAGTGATAGATTAGCTAGTCAACATGTACTCACCTTCCTTCTAATCTATCACTTCATGCACTCGAGTACATGTTGACTAGCTACCTCCTTCTAATCTATCAGTTCATGCACTCGAGTACATGTTGACTAGCTACCTTCCTCTAATATATCACTTCATGCACTCGAGTACATGTTGACTAGCTACCTTCCTTCTAATATATCACTTCATGCACTCGAGTACGTGTTGACTAACT
>NW_013717060.1:0-358 GCF_000517525.1 Limulus polyphemus | reverse complement strand
TTCATTAGAGTATTTACCCAATATATTTTAATATTCTTTAGTGTATTTACCCATTATATTTTAACATTCTTTAGTGTATTTACCCAATATATTTTAATATTCTTTAGTGTATTTACCCAATATATTTTAATATTCTTTAGTGTATTTACCCATTATATTTTAACATTCTTTAGTGTATTTACCCATTATATTTTAACATTCTTTAGTGTATTTACCCAATATATTTTAATATTCTCTAGTGTATTTACCCATTCATTAGAGTATTTACCCAATATATTTTAACATTCTTTAGTGTATTTACCCAATATACCTTAACATTCTTTAGTGTATTTACCCAATATACCCTAACATTCTTTAA
>NW_013717059.1:0-358 GCF_000517525.1 Limulus polyphemus | reverse complement strand
TTTTTCTTGTAGTGAACTGCTTGTAGATCTTTTAGTCATTTGCTTGTAGTTCTTGTAGTGATCTGATTGTAGTTCTTGTAGTGATCTGCTTGTACTTCTTGTTGTGAACTGATGTACTTCTTGTGGTGAACTGCTTGTAGTTCTTGTAGTGGCCTGGTTGTAGTTCTTGTAGTGAATTATTAGTAGTTCTTGTAGTGAACTGCTTTTAGTTCTTGTAGGGCACAGGTTTTAGTTATTGTACTGAACTGCTTTTAGTTCATGTAGTGAACTTCTTGTAGTTCTAATAATGAACTGCTTTTAGTTCTTGTAGTGAACTGCTTTTAGTTCTAGTAGTGAACTGCTAGTAGTTTATGTAGTG
>NW_013717058.1:0-358 GCF_000517525.1 Limulus polyphemus | reverse complement strand
ACGGTTACAGCAACATATGTTCTAAATGGTACGTGAATCATACCTACGGTCACAACAACATATGTTCTAAATGATACGTGAATCATACCTACGGTTACACCAACATATGTTGCAACATATCTTCTAAATAGTACGTGAATCATACCTACGGTTACAACAACATATCTTCTAAATGGTACGTGAATCATACCTACGGTTACAGCAACATATCTTCTAAATAGTACGTGAATCATACCTACAGCTACAGCAACATATCTTCTAAATAGTACGTGAATCATACCTACGGTTACAACAACATATCTTTTAAATGGTACGTGAATCATACCTACGGTTACAGCAACATATCTTCTAAATAGTA
>NW_013717057.1:0-358 GCF_000517525.1 Limulus polyphemus | reverse complement strand
CATTATACGTTACTTAACAAGACACAACACTTGTTATACTTGTTAAAAAAACATCCTGTAAGTGTTCATGATTTTTATACATTATACATTACTTAGCAAGACACAACACTTGTCATACTTGTTAAAAAACATCCTCTACGTGTTCATGATTTTTATACATTATACATTACTTGACAAGACACAACACTTGTCATACTTGTTAAAAAAACATCCTCTAAGTGTTCATGATTTTTATACATTATACATTACTTAACAAGACACAACACTTGTCATACTTGTTAAAAAACATCCTCTACGTGTTCATGATTTTTATACATTATACATTACTTAGCAAGATACAACACTTGTCATACTTGTT
>NW_013717056.1:0-358 GCF_000517525.1 Limulus polyphemus | reverse complement strand
AAGTGTAATAATAAAATATGAAAAACACAGACAGTGTAATAATAAAATATCAAAAAATACAGACAGTGTAATAATAAAATATCAAAAACAGACAGTGTAATAATAAAACATGAAAAAGATAGTGTAATAATAAAATATGAGAGAACAGACAGTGTAATAATAATACATGAAAAAAGACAGTGTAATAATAAAATATGAAAGAACAGATGGTGCAATAATAAAATATGAAAAACACAGACAGTGTAATAATAATAATACATGAAAAAAGACAGTGTAATAATAAAATATGAAAGAACAGACAGTGTAATAATAAAACATGAAACAAGACAGTGTAATAATAAAATATGAAAGAACAGAC
>NW_013717055.1:0-358 GCF_000517525.1 Limulus polyphemus | reverse complement strand
ATTGTTTGTGATGAGGATTGAGATGGAGAAGTTTGGAACCTAGTAAAGAGCATGGATAGAGGTGGTTTCATTCATGCTTTTATCCTTTTTATAAAGAGCCGGTTCATTATCCTACCTAATTAAAAGTAATGTCATACCTTTCTACAATAATATTTATGATGATGAATAATCCAAGAATCTAATATATACAGTTCACTCTCTCATATTTATCCTCACCTATGGCCAGGTTGTCATTAAGAACAAGTTGCCCTACACTGTATTATCTTTAAGGCTAAGTAACCCTAATTTAACCACTATTCTCAATTACCTACCAATGTTAACCCTAAACAAGTGGCAACAGATAAATTAGGACATATTT
>NW_013717054.1:0-358 GCF_000517525.1 Limulus polyphemus | reverse complement strand
GGGTATTGAAACCCGGTTTCTAGTATTGTAAGTACGCAGACATACAAGTGTGCCACTGGGGGCTTAAAGATATAGAAAAATATTTTTTTTGAAATTATTATATTAATTTTGTTTACACAAACACAATATTTTTGAAATTATTATATTAATTTTGTTTACACAAACACAATATTTTTGAAATTATTATATTAATTTTGTTTAAATAAACAATATATTTGAAACTATTATATTTATTTTGTTTAAACAAACACAATATTTTTGAAATTACTATATATATTTTGTTTAAACAAAAGTTGATGTACATTTACACAGTAAAATACCTTCAGTTTTTTGCCTAAAATTTGTTAACGTAATTCGT
>NW_013717053.1:0-358 GCF_000517525.1 Limulus polyphemus | reverse complement strand
CATGTTATTAGGTAACTAAGCCATGTTTATCTTTCTGTTTATCATGTTATTAGGTAACTAAGCCATGTTCATCTTTGTGTTCATCATGTTATTAGGTAACTAAGCCATGTTTATCTTTCTGTTAATCATGTTATTAGGTAACTAAGCCATGTTTATCTTTCTGTTCATCATGTTATTAGGTAACTAAACCATATTTATCTTTCTGTTCATCATGTTATCTGGTAACTAAACCATGTTTATCTTACTGTTCATCATGTTAACTGGTAACTAAACCATGTTTATCTTACTGTTCATCATGTTATCTGGTAACTAAACCATGTTTATCTTACTGTTCATCATGTTATCTGGTAACTAAATC
>NW_013717052.1:0-358 GCF_000517525.1 Limulus polyphemus | reverse complement strand
GATACGAATCCATCACAATAGCTCGACTTGTCCTCGTTTTTCTAATGTTTTTTATCCATTTCTATTCTAACTTGAAAGCAAGCTTTAAGATCACAACAGTCTGAATTGAAATCTCCACTCGTTATCACATTAATAATAATTGTTGGTTGGTGATCTCACATACATTTGTTTAAAGTTTACAGCCATATTTTACTTCTCGGTCTTCAATCATCGATTATATTTTCCGGTATATTGAATATTAAAGCATCAAATTCTTTCTAATTAATAAACTGGATTTATTTATATCTGTATGCACGTTAGCCTACTTGTGTACTCCATGATTTAGTTACACCATGAATATGCGTTGAAATTTCTTAAA
>NW_013717051.1:0-358 GCF_000517525.1 Limulus polyphemus | reverse complement strand
GTTGGGCCAAACGTATGGCAGTCAGATACAGTAAAACAACTTACATGCTAAATCAATTTTTTAATAACAATAACAGATGACCGTGTAATATAAAAGTTACTATTAATTGTATTTTATTAATGCATATAATATTCTAGATAGTATAGTGGAAGGTACCCTATCTGTTAGGCGATAGAACAGTGTATATTACCCACCGGTAAGTATATTTGTTTATTTCTCATCTTACAGGCCCGATATTGCCAAGTGGATAGGGCGCTTGACTCGCAATCTGAGAATCGCGGGTTCGAATCCCCGTCCTAACTAACATGCTCGCCCTTTCAGCCGTGAGGGCGTTATAATTGCGGTCAGTTTCCCTATT
>NW_013717050.1:0-358 GCF_000517525.1 Limulus polyphemus | reverse complement strand
TTATACCAGCTGCTGCTAATGTACAACTACTGGAGACTTATGTTCATGACCATACCTACGTGGTAACATACATTTAGCGTATTTAGTTGTATTTAGCAGCTATTGGTATACTAGAGGCTCATGTTCATCACCATACCAACCAAGTAACATACATTTAGTGTATGTTTGCTAGTTATACTAGCAGCTGATAATGTACAACTACATACAGTAAATGTATGTTACCTGGATGGTATGGTGATGAACATAAGTCTCTAGCATACCAGCAGCTGCTAATGTACAACTACATACGCTAAATGTATGTTACCTGGTTGGTATGGTGATGAACATAAGTATTTATATACCAGCAGTTGCTAATGTA
>NW_013717049.1:0-358 GCF_000517525.1 Limulus polyphemus | reverse complement strand
GGGCCTTCAGTACCTTATAGGGTGAAATTAGTTATGAACAACGCACTGTTTCCTTAGTTAATTTTACTGGTTGTTTAAACGATTATCGCATACTCGTTTTACTAAATTATTTTACCTCACGAAGTAATCTTGCTCAAAGTCAAACAAGACACCAATTAAATTAAGTTCTATTCCAGCTATTTGAAATTAGGTGAGGCCTTTCATCTTATTTTTATCATTATAACAGTCTAGCAAGAAATCCTCGCTTAGGCCAATGGATTATATTAGCTAATGGTTATAGAATTTCACCAGAACTAGAAGGTCCATTGGCAAGGAAAAAAATGAAATAGGTTGAAATTAAAACTTGTAATCGACTAGT
>NW_013717048.1:0-358 GCF_000517525.1 Limulus polyphemus | reverse complement strand
GAAATTCAAAAAAACAAAGAAACAATAAAATCTATTTGAACTTACTGTAACTGCTAATCTACTTATATTCTTTAACCGAAATACCACAAGCTGTCTTGCAACCACTATAATAGAAGACAGATTCCAGTTTCTCAGACATTCTTGTATCAGTACAATAGAAGACATTTCTGAAACTTTCAGACAGTTTTGTATTCTGTATAATAGAAGACATTTCTGAAACTTTCAGACAGTTTTGTATTCTGTATAATAGAAGACATTTCTGAAACTTTCAGACAGTTTTTTATTCTGTATAATAGAAGACCTTTCCCAAATGTTCAGACAGTTTTGTATTTTGTATAATAGAAGACATTTCCAAAAC
>NW_013717047.1:0-358 GCF_000517525.1 Limulus polyphemus | reverse complement strand
ATCTCATTATTTAACAGTCATATCGAAATTTTATCTTCCCATTATTTATTAGTCATCTCCACATTTTATCATCCCATTATTTATCAGTCATCTCAACATTTTATCATTCCATTATTTATAAGTCATCTCAACATTTTATCATCTCATTTATCAGTCTGCTCCGCATTTTATCATCTCATTTATCAGTCATCTCAACATTTTATCATTTAATTATATATCAGAGTTCTAAACATTTTATCATTTCATTATTTATCAGTCATCTCGAATTTTTATCATCCCATTATTTTTAGTCATGTCAGCATTTTATCATCCCATTATTTATCATTCATCTCAACATTTTATCATCTCATTATTTATC
>NW_013717046.1:0-358 GCF_000517525.1 Limulus polyphemus | reverse complement strand
GCATGGTGTAATAAACCGATCTTGGAAGATCTGAGGGTGTCATGAAAGCTTAGCATGGTGTAATAAATCGATATTGGAATATTTGAGGGTGTCATGGCGACTAGGAATGGTGTAATAAACCGATATTGGAAGATTTGAGGGTGTCATGAAGACTTAGCATGATGTAATAAATCGATATTGGAAGATCTGAGGGTGTCAAGAAAGCTTAGCATGGTGTAATAAATCGATATTGGAAGATTTGAGGGTATCATGAAGACTTAGCATGGTGTAATAAAGCTATATTGGAAGATCTGAGGGTGTCATGAAGACTTAGTATGGTGTAATAAATCGATATTGGAAGATCTGAGGGTGTCATGAA
>NW_013717045.1:0-358 GCF_000517525.1 Limulus polyphemus | reverse complement strand
TTACAGTTTCAGGTGTGCAGATGGAGACTGACGTTATCCAGAAATTCAGTGTTACGGTTTTTTTATCCTTTCAATGTGAAGTAACATCTTATCCGCACGTACAACAGTTTCATTACACATACCAAAGTGTTACATTTTCAGGTGTGCAGATGGAGACTGACGTTATCCAGAAATCCAGTGTTACAGTTTTCTTCTCCTTTCAATGTGAAGTGACATCTTATCTACACGTACAACAGTTCCATTACACATACCAAAGTGTTACATTTGAACTTGCAACGTGTGTAATTAAAGAGCAACAACGTTGTTGTTTTTGGAGATGGAGAATGTAGCATACAGATTTTGTGGATATAACTATATC
>NW_013717044.1:0-358 GCF_000517525.1 Limulus polyphemus | reverse complement strand
ATACGACAAACAAACAAATCTTCAACTATATATTTCTTTGTTCAAATATTCTCAGTAAAAATGTCAGGTGTTCCTTTTCTTCTTGAAAACAACAAAGATGTCATCAACGTACCTGTGGTGTCTAATAGGTTTAAATGTCTCTGGACTTTATTCAACTCTTGTGTTTCATGATAGGTTTGTTAGACTTGGTGCTATTTGATCATAAATACCGTTTTCAAATTTAAAATGAGATGTATTAGTAACCAGAAAACGTTGATTTCGTTAATTTAGAAAAACAAATCTTCTGCTGTTTGAATTACTTGTTGTAAAGGAATATTGGTGTAAGGAGCTCAGTGTCAAAACTTGCATAATAATCTGG
>NW_013717043.1:0-358 GCF_000517525.1 Limulus polyphemus | reverse complement strand
TTGTTAGAAATTTCCTAGCCTAAATTTCATTTAATATATATATGTATATAGATACATACATATTCTACTAATAGTCTAAATTCTGATAATTATTTCAACACTTTAACAGATGAAAATATTTAGGTGGTATTACTAAGCTCTAAATTGTTTTTATTTAAGATTGCATAGAACTCAATTTCAGAGAATTTCTGCTTGTGGTTGGATAATGAATGATAATCACGCCTTATTGTTTGGCATCTATACAGAAAAACAGCTTGTATTTTCAAACCAAATGTAAATCAGAAATTGGATAAATTGCCAATTTTTTTTATGGAATCCACAGAAAAAAGTAAATAGAATTTACATCTTTCCATACAGA
>NW_013717042.1:0-358 GCF_000517525.1 Limulus polyphemus | reverse complement strand
GCAACCATTCGACAATAGATGTAAGAAGGAAACAATATTTTAGTAGCAACCATTTGACAATAAATGTAAGAAGGAAACAATATTTTAGTAGCAAGCATCCAAAAATGAATGTAAGAAAGAAACAATATTTTAGTAGCAAGCATCCAACAATAGATGTAAGAAGGAAACAATATTTTAGTAGCAACCATTCGACAATAGATGTAAGAAGGAAACAATATTTTAGTAGCAACCATTCGACAATAAATGTAAGAAGGAAACAATATTTTAGTAGCAAGCATCCAACAATAGATGTAAGAAGGAAACAATATATTAGTAGCAACCATTCGACAATAGATGTAAGAAGGAAACAATATTTTAG
>NW_013717041.1:0-358 GCF_000517525.1 Limulus polyphemus | reverse complement strand
GAAGACCGTTATCAAAGTCGAAAACATACTGGTGTATGAAAGACTAAAAAGTCCGTTATCAAAGTCGAAAATATCTTGAGTAAAAAAGAATCAAAAGACCATTATCAAAGACGACAAATTCTAGTTTAATAAGTGAGTATAAGGCCGTTATCAAAGTCGACAAAATATAGTGTAAGAAAGACTAAAACGACCGTTATCAAAGTAGAAAAAATCTAGAGTAAGAAGGACTAAAAAGGCCGTTATCAAAAGTCGAAAAAATCTAGTGTAAATAGGACTAAAAAGACGATTATCAAAGTCGAAAACATCCAGTGTAAGAAGAACTAAAAATGTCGTTATCAATGTGGACAAAATTTAGTGT
>NW_013717040.1:0-358 GCF_000517525.1 Limulus polyphemus | reverse complement strand
AAAAACTACCGAACGAATACATAAATAACCATCTAATATTTCTATACTACAGAAACTACCAAACTAGTAGATAACTATTTGCCTAATACTTCTACACTATAGAAAAACTACCGAACGAATACATAAATAACCATCTAATATTTCTATACTACAGAAACTACCAAACTAGTAGATAACTATTTGCCTAATACTTTTACACTGTTGAAAAACTACCGAACTAGTACTTAACAATTCACCTATAACTGAATAGTATTAAAACTCTACTATTTAAACAATAAAGCCGTTTTAAGCAAAACGCAAAACAAGTTACTCTAAGTACGACGGATTTATTATTATATATTTATTTTAATATCGATGT
>NW_013717039.1:0-358 GCF_000517525.1 Limulus polyphemus | reverse complement strand
TAAAATAAGACCCAAAACTCGACCGCTTTCGAATAGTCAACTATTCGAAAAGCACTCGAGTTATGGGTCTTATTTTAAGTTTATTACACTTTATATGTGATCCGTTGTGCTAACTCTTTTATCAATACCGATTCTCCAATATTTTGTCCCAACTTAAACTCAATCTGAGTTATCAATATAACATTTTTCCAAACTTTGACGTGAACAACGTGCTTACCACATGTTTTTTCCACATTTTACATTTGTTTACCTCTTTTTTAGGTTCCTTAATTAATTCCAAATTTCAGGTATCTACACGTTTGACCAATATAAACTCGACCGCAGACAGAAGGAACTTTGTAAATGCCACATTTATCAA
>NW_013717038.1:0-358 GCF_000517525.1 Limulus polyphemus | reverse complement strand
ATTTGTAATCTCGTTAACAGCACATTATTTCTAATCTCGATAACAACACATTATTTCTAATCTCGTTAACAGCACATTATTTCTAATCTCGATAACAACACATTATTTCTAATGTCGTTAACAGCATATCATTTCTAATCTCGTTAACAACACATTATTTCTAATCTCGATAACAGCACGTTATTTGTAATCTCGTTAACAGCACATTATTTCTAATCTCGTTAACAACACATTACTTGTAATCTCGTTAACAGCACATTATTTCTAATCTCGTTAACAACACATTATTTCTAATCTCGATAACAGCACATCATTTCTAATCTCGTTAACAGCACATTATTTATAATCTCGTTAACAG
>NW_013717037.1:0-358 GCF_000517525.1 Limulus polyphemus | reverse complement strand
ACTCATCTTTAGCGTTCGTGGAGTTGGTGTACCAAATAACTGTTGGTTACAAGTTCGGTAACTAGAGTTACACCTAGGGACCAAATAACGCTAAAGATGAGTAGTTTATAGAGTTGTTGTACCTAGGTGTAACTTTAGTTACCGAATTTAAAATCACCATACTCATCTTTAGCCTAACTTGATACAACTACTCCTTAAACACCTAGGTGTAACTATTGTTACCGAATTTATAACCCGCATACTCATCTTTAGCGTTATTTGGATCAACAACTCCACGAACACCTAGGTTTAACTCTAGATACCGAATTTATAACCACCATACTCATCTTTAGCCGTACTTGGAACAACTACTCCTTAA
>NW_013717036.1:0-358 GCF_000517525.1 Limulus polyphemus | reverse complement strand
TGCAATTTGAGGGTCGTGACTTGACAATATTTATTGCCTACACAGTGCAAATAACAATTGGTAATTTTAATGAATACTGTGCAATTTCAAGGGCTGCGATTTTACAATCTTTATTGCCTATACCAGTGCAAAGAACAATTGGTAATTTTAATGAATACTGTGCAATTTGAGGGTCGTGATTTGACAATCTTTATTGCCTATATCAGTGCAAATAACAGTTAGTAATTATAATCAATACTGTTCAATTTGAAGGGCCGTGATTTGACAGTCTTTATTGCTTATACCAGTGCAAATAACAATTGGTAGTTATAATGAATACTGTGCAATTTGAGGGTCGTGATTTGACAATCTTTATTGC
>NW_013717035.1:0-358 GCF_000517525.1 Limulus polyphemus | reverse complement strand
GCCGAAATCAAATCCATGCACCACCGCAAAATATGTTCCACACTCTAAACTGTGGGTGCGTTATAAGAGTTAAGGTCAAATACCTCTATTTGATTAGAATACCCCAAGAGTGGCAAGGAGGGGAGGAGACTGTTGACTGACTGTGTTGGCCTCTGTAATTTGGAATTGACGAGCCGAAATCAAATCCATGCAGCACCGCAAAATATGTTCCGCACTCTAAACTGTGGGTGCGTTATAAGAGTTAAGGTCAAATACCTCTATTTGATTCGAATACCCCAAGAGTGGCAAGGGGGGGTAGGAGACTGTTGACTGACTGTGTTGGCCTCTGTAATTCGGAATTGACGAGCCGAAATCAAAT
>NW_013717034.1:0-358 GCF_000517525.1 Limulus polyphemus | reverse complement strand
TGATTATAGCAAAGGTTTGGAGACAAGATATGTCTTCTAATGCTGTAATGATAACTAAGGTTTGGAAACAAGATATCACTTCTAATGTTGTAATGATACCGAAGGTTTGGATACAAGATACGACTTCTAATGTTGCAATAATAGCTAAGGTTTGGAGAAAAGATATGACATCTAATGCTGTAATGATACCTAGGGTTTAGATACAAGATATGACTTCTAATGTTGTAATGATACCGAAAGTTTGGATACAAGATACAAGGCTTAGAGACAAGACGTGACTTCAAGTGTTGTGATGATAGCTAGGGTTTGGAAACAAGATATGACTTCTAAGTTGTAATGAAACCGAAGGTTTGGATAC
>NW_013717033.1:0-358 GCF_000517525.1 Limulus polyphemus | reverse complement strand
GACAATATTCTTCTGTCAGAAGAAAATTACATAACTCTCGTGAAATGTCTTCCAAAAATAAAACTAGCAGATGATATTGTTTAAACTTTGACAAAAACATTCCTAAAAGTATGTAGATTCAGAAAAATAAAATATTTGATTTTTATTTTTTCTAATAAAAAAATCATTATTTCATGTACTTATTTGCACTCAGACTCTGAACAGTTCACATTGCAAGGTGATTTTTGTGTTTATATTTCAGTTTACATTTTCTCTACTATATCACTAAATTTATCTATTATAATCAACTTACAGTGCAATGAAATGTTTAAAATTAACAAACAGAAATATGTTCATATATCTATTTGTTAATTGAAAT
>NW_013717032.1:0-358 GCF_000517525.1 Limulus polyphemus | reverse complement strand
AAAAGGTCTTCTTTATGTTTACTAGATGACTGTAAACTTGGACTTTCTGAGAGGTCTTCTTTATGTTTACTAGATGACTGTAAACTTGGACTTTCTGAGAGGTCTTCTTTATGTTTACTAGATGACTGTAAACTTGGACTTCTGAGAGGTCTTCTTTATGTTTACTAGATGACTGTAAACTTGGACTTTCTAAGAGGTCTTCTTCAAGTTTACCAGATGACTGTAAACTTGGACTTTCTGAGAGGTCTTCTTTATGTTTACTACATGACTGTAAACTTGGACTTTCTAAAAGGTCTTCTTCAAGTTTACCAGCTGACTGTAAATTTGGACTTTTTGACAGGTCTTCTTTACGTTTACT
>NW_013717031.1:0-358 GCF_000517525.1 Limulus polyphemus | reverse complement strand
TTGTAACATTAACTAACACGTGTTTATGTATGTGTCAGTTAATGTTACAAGTGTTTATGTATGTGTCAGTTAATGTTACAAGTGGTTCTGTGTGTGTTAGTTAATGTCTCAAGTGGTTCTGGGCGTGTTAGTTAATGTTACATGTGGTTCTGGGCGTGTTAGTTAATGTTGCAAGTGTTTCTGTATGTGTTAGTTAATGTTACATGTATTTAAGTGTGTGTTAGTTAATGTTACAAGTGGTTCTGGGTGTGATAGTTAATGTTACAAGTATTTCTGTGTGTGTTAGTTAATGTTACAAGTGGTTCTGTATTTGTAACATTAACTAACACACAGAACCACTTGTAACATTAACTAACAC
>NW_013717030.1:0-358 GCF_000517525.1 Limulus polyphemus | reverse complement strand
GAGAGCACTAACGTATGGCACGCCATTATCCATCTTTTAGTATACATAGTTACTGAGAGCACTAACGTATGGCACGCCATTATCCATTCTTTTAGTATACATAGTTACAGAGAGCACTAACGTATGGCACGCCATTATCCATTATTTTAGTATACATAGTTACAGATAGCACTAGCGTATGTCACGCCATTATCCATTATTTTAGTATACATAGTTACAGAAAGCACTAACGTATGGCACGCCATTATCCATTATTTTATTATACATAGTTACAGAGAGCACTAACGTATGGCACACCATTATCCATTATTTTAGTATACATAGTTACTGAGAACACTAACGTATGGCACGCCATTAT
>NW_013717029.1:0-358 GCF_000517525.1 Limulus polyphemus | reverse complement strand
AACTACAGCTTGTGTAATGAATAACTAAAATATTGTTTTATATTTAACAACTAGAGCTTATGTAATGAATAACTAAAATATTGTTTTATATTTTAACAACTATAGCTTATGTAATGAATAACTAAAATATTGTTTTATATTTTAACAACTATAGCTTATGTAATGAATAACTAAAAATATTGTTTTATATTTTAAAAACTAGAGCTTATGTAATGAATAACTAAAATATTGTTTTATATTTAACAACTATAGCTTACACAATGAATAACTAAAAATATTGTTTTATATTTTAACAACTACAGCTTATGTAATGAATAACTAAAAATATTGTTTTATATTTTAACAACTACAGCTTGTG
>NW_013717028.1:0-358 GCF_000517525.1 Limulus polyphemus | reverse complement strand
AGTTGATACAGAAAGTAAATATTCCTATACACTGAAGTAAAGTTGGTACAGAAAGTAAAACATTTTTATACACTGAAGCAAAGTTGGTACAGAAAGTAAAATATTCCTATACACTGAAGTAAAGTTGGTACGGAAAGTAAAATATTCCTATACACTGAAGTAAAGTTGGTACAGAAAATAAAATATTCCTCTACACCTGAGCTAAGTTGTTACAGAAAGTAAAATATTCCTCTACACTGAAGCAAAGTTGGTACAGAAAGTAAAATATTCCTATACACTGATGCAAAGTTGGTACAGAAAGTAAAATATTCCTATACACTGAAGCAAAGTTGGTACAGAAAGAAAAATATTCCTATAC
>NW_013717027.1:0-358 GCF_000517525.1 Limulus polyphemus | reverse complement strand
GTGACTAATGATGTTCTTCTGCAACTTGTGTTACTATAACATGATACATTATGTGACTAATGATGTTTTTCTGTAATTTATGTTACTATAACATGATACATTATGTGACTAATGATGTTTCTCTGTAACTTGTGTTACTATAACATGATACATTATGTGACTAATGATGTTCTTCTGCAACTTGTGTTACTATAACATGATACATTATGTGACTAATGATGTTTCTCTGTAACTTGTGTTACTATAACATGATACATTATGTGACTAATGATGTTTTTCTGCAACTTGTGTTACTATAACATGATACATTATGTGAATAATGATGTTTTTCTGCAACTTGTGTTACTATAGCATGATA
>NW_013717026.1:0-358 GCF_000517525.1 Limulus polyphemus | reverse complement strand
GCTGTATAATGTGGGTGAATCAATGAATCAAGTGTTAAGTATTTCCCTAGTTATTTAACTCTACCCAGCTGTATAATGTGTGTGAATCAATGAATCAAGTGGTAGGTATCACCCTAGTTGATTAACTCTACCAGCTGTTTAATGTGGGTGAATTAATGAATCAAGTGGTAGGTATCACCCTAGTTGTTTAACTCTAACCAGCTGTATAATGTGGGTGAATCAATGAATAAAGTGGTAAGTATCACCCTAGTTGTTGAAATCAACACATCTGTATAATGTGGGTTAATCAATGAATCAAGTGGTAAATATCACCCTATTTGTTTAACTCTATCCAGCTGTATAATGTGGGTGATAAATG
>NW_013717025.1:0-358 GCF_000517525.1 Limulus polyphemus | reverse complement strand
TAGCCACTAAGGCCATAAGTAGCATATAGAAATTAAAATGACCACTAAGGCCATAAGTAGCATATAGAAATTAAAATGGCCACTACGGCAATAGGTAGCATACACAAACTAAAATGGTTACTAAGGCAATAAGCAGCATATAGAAATTAAAATGGCCACTTAGCTCACAATTAGTTCTTGGTTATATCCAAGTTTAATGGGAAATATCCCCACACTAATAATGATCAGGATTAGGATAAATTTTATGATGATGAATGTCCCCACACTCAAAGTGATCAGCAATATAATTAATTTGTCATGGAACATGATTATTTCAACCCTCAAACTAATAAGGAACGGAATATGCTCGTCATTGAAC
>NW_013717024.1:0-358 GCF_000517525.1 Limulus polyphemus | reverse complement strand
AGGGAAAACACTTTGTCAACACCAACTACCAGGTGGAGGGAAAACACTTTGTCAACACCAACTACCAGGTAGAGGGAAAACACTTTGTCAACACCACCTACCACATAGAGGGAAAACACTTTGTCAACGTCACCTACCAGATAGAGGGAAAACACTTTGTCAACGTCACCTACCAGCTAGAGGGAAAACACTTTGTCAATGCCACCTACCAGCTAGAGGGAAAACACTTTGTCAATGCCACCTACCAAATAGAGGGAAAACACTTTGTCAACGCCACCTACCGGATAGAGGGAAAAAACCATCTGCCAGAAAGCACTCTGTCAAAACCTTCTGCCAGAAAGCACTCTGTCAAGAACCC
>NW_013717023.1:0-358 GCF_000517525.1 Limulus polyphemus | reverse complement strand
CGATATGTATATATATATACATGGTAAATAAAAACTTCTGATTAAAAATTCACAACGATATGTTTATATGGTAAAAAAAACTTCTGAGTAAAAAATTACAACTATATATATATGGTAAATAAAAACTTCTGATTAAACAATTAGATCGGTATATATATATATATATATGGTAAATAAAAACTTCTTATTAAAAATTCATAACGATATATACATATATATATGGTAAAGAGAAACTTTTGATTAAAAATTCACAACGATATATATATGGTAAAAAAAAACTTCTGATTCAACATTCACATCGATATATATGTGGTAAAAAAAACTTCTGATTAAAAATTCACAACGATATATATATGGT
>NW_013717022.1:0-358 GCF_000517525.1 Limulus polyphemus | reverse complement strand
ATGACCAGTCTTTGACTCTGGTGTTTCAGTAGTGACTATGACCAGTCTTTGACACTGGTGTTTCAGTAGTGACTATGAACAGTCTTTGACCCTGGTGTTCCAGCAGCGACTATGACCAGTCTTTGACCCTGGTGTTTCAGTATTGCCTATGACCAGTCTTTGACACTGGTGTTCCAGTAGTGACTATGAACAGTCTTTGACCCTGGTGTTCCAGCAGTGACTATGAACAGTCTTTGACCCTGGTGTTTCAGTAGTGACTATGACCAGTCTTTGACACTGGTGTTTCAGTAGTGACTATGACCAGTCTTTGACACTGGTGTTCCAGCAGCGACTATGACCAGTCTTTGACCCTGGTGTT
>NW_013717021.1:0-358 GCF_000517525.1 Limulus polyphemus | reverse complement strand
ATAGTAAGATTTGCTAGTGGTAAAAAACAAAGAAGTAAGATTTATTAGTGGGAAAAAACAAAATAGTAAGATTTGTTAGTGGGGAAAAAACAAAATAGTTAGATTTGTTAGTGGGAAAAAACAAAATAGTAAGATTTGTTTGTGGGAAAAAACAATATAGTAAGATTTGCTAGTGGGAAAAAATCAAAATAGTAAGATTTGCTAGTGGTAAAAAACAAAGAAGTAAGATTTATTAGTGGGAAAAAACAAAATAGTAAGATTTGTTAGTTTGGGAAAAAACAAAATAGTTAGATTTGTTAGTGGGAAAAAACAAAATAGTAAGATTTGTTTGTGGGAAAATAACAAAGTAGTAAGATTT
>NW_013717020.1:0-358 GCF_000517525.1 Limulus polyphemus | reverse complement strand
TTTAGAGCCACTTTCAGGCTTGATATGTGCAAAATTTCACTGGAAAATTAAGAAAATCGTACGAGAAATGCATAAAAGTGTCTGAAAATCTTTAAAGTCGATTATCTCGGAAACTATGAGAGATAGAGGCCTCAAACTTTACATCCATTTATAGCCTCTTTCAGGCTTGATATGTGCAAAATTTCACTGGAAAATTAAGAAAATTGGACGAGAAATGCATAAAAGTGTTTGAAAATCTTTAAAGTCGATTATCTCGTTAACTATGAGAGATAAGGGCCTGAAACTTTACATCCATTTATAGCCTCGTTTCAGGCTTGATATGTGCAAAATTTCACTGGAAAATTAAGAAAATTGGACG
>NW_013717019.1:0-358 GCF_000517525.1 Limulus polyphemus | reverse complement strand
AAAAAGCATTCCTCCTCCCATTGAGAATAAAAAGAAAGTTAAAGATGGATTTACGTCCCAACGTCGCCTTAATAAACGTCTCTATTTAAGAGTTTTGAATCACGATTCTTTTTTTCAAGCTTTTATATATAGATTCTTACCTTCAGAAGTTAATTAAAACCGGAGACAGACGGAATTTCCAGTACGATTCATGGCTTGAATATTGCGTGTTTTCATGAAAGCAATACCATTTCGAATAGTGTACATCTTGGACATCTTTATACTCCAATAATATGAAAATATATTTTTTCAACATTTTTTTTTTAAATTCGAAGGCTAAAGCCTTGTAGTTTTGACGAAAAAAAGATTTTTCTCAAAC
>NW_013717018.1:0-358 GCF_000517525.1 Limulus polyphemus | reverse complement strand
CTTACAGTGATAGCATTAGAACTGTGTTTTTCTGCAGATTTATTTCTCGTGCTGTGTCAGGCGTTTACCTTCATTTGTTTCCTTTCACTCTGCCTAGAGGGAGCCACATAAGGCTCTAGCTAATGCTTGGGTGTTGTTTACGTTAAACATGTTTAACAATTAACCGTATTTTAAGTTTGAAGCATATCTGGTGAAGCCAAGTGAAGCCTTGGTTCCGTCATCGTTAAGGTTGTTTTCAAGTGACATTATTTTGTTGGATCTAATATCTTTATAGGTTAAAGTCACGTGGTATGCAACTTAATTTGGGATACCTTCCCAGCTAGTGGGGTTACATGTACTGACGAAAGTTCTTCAGCTC
>NW_013717017.1:0-358 GCF_000517525.1 Limulus polyphemus | reverse complement strand
AACACAAGTCATGATTATAAAACTACAATAAAGACGTAATATATAGTGTGTTTTACATGTAAAGACAATTAAGACGTAATATATATAGTGTGTTTTACATGTAAAGACAATAAAGACGTAATACATAGTGTGTTTTACATGTAAAGACATAAAGACGTAATATACTGTTTTTACATGTAAAACACACTATATATTACGTCTTTACATGTAAAACACAGTATATATATATTACGTCTTTCTTGTCTTTACATGTAAAACACACTATATATTACGTCTTTATGTCTTTACATGTAAAACACACTATATATTACGTCTTTACATGTAAAACACAGTATATATATATTACGTCTTTCTTGTC
>NW_013717016.1:0-358 GCF_000517525.1 Limulus polyphemus | reverse complement strand
CACTGATTCTATGATCTAGATTAATTCCAAAAGGTTGAACAGTGTTTAGATTAGCGATCCAATAAGCTTATTTTATTTCGCTATCTGCTTTAGTTTTGAAACGTTCTCTGAGAGTTGTCTGTGTATGTCCTACATATTGTTGATTGAATGTTTTACACTGTATAAGGTAAATGGAGTTTTGTGTTCCACAAGTGATTACTTTAAACATTTTAAAACTTCTTTGGTTGTGCTTGTCAGAAAATGAATCAGTACTTTTTATGAATTTGCAGATTTGACAACGAGCTTTATTGCATGGATTACATGGATTTTGCTCAAACACTTAAGTACAGTTTTATATATATATATATATATATATATA
>NW_013717015.1:0-358 GCF_000517525.1 Limulus polyphemus | reverse complement strand
ACTCTACATATAGTACCCTATCCCTGGTGTTGTAAATACTCTACATATTGTACCCTATCCTTGGTGTAGTAAATACTCTACATACTGTAACCTATCTTGGTGTAGTAAATACTCTACATACTGTACACTATCCGTGGTGTGGTAAATACTCTACATACTGAACACTATCCGTGGTGTAGTAAATACTCGATATATTGTACCTTTCCTTGGTGTCGTAAATACTCTACATGCTGTATCCTATCCCTGGTGCAGTAAATACTCTACACACTGTACCCTATCCTTGATGCAATAAATACTCTACATAGTGTACTCTATCCTTGGTGCAATAAATACTCTACATAGTGTACCCTATCCCTGG
>NW_013717014.1:0-358 GCF_000517525.1 Limulus polyphemus | reverse complement strand
TACTCGGTAGTGTGTTGTATAGAGTTACAAGTCAGGATAACTGTACTCGGCAGTGTATTGTATAAAGTTACAAGTCAGGATAACTGTACTCGGTAGTGTGTTGTATAGAGTTACAAGTCAGGATAACTGTACTCGGCAGTGTATTGTATAAAGTTACAAGTCAGGATAACTGTACTCGGTAGTGTGTTGTATAGAGTTACAAGTCAGTATAACTGTACTCGGCAGCGTGTTGTATAGAGTTACAAGTCAGGATAACTGTACTCGGTAGTGTGTTGTATAGAGTTACAAGTCAGGATAACTGTACTCGGTAGTGTGTTGTATAGAGTTACAAGTGAGGATAACTGTACTCGGTAGTGTG
>NW_013717013.1:0-358 GCF_000517525.1 Limulus polyphemus | reverse complement strand
TCTTTCTTCAGTTTGAAGTTGAGTGTCCTAACCACCAGGCCTTTCCTCAGTTTGGACGTTGAGTGTCCTAACTACCAGGCCTTTGTTCAGTTTGGAAGTTGAGTGCCCTAACTACCAGGTCTTTCTTCAGTTTGGAAGTTGAGTGTCCGAACCACCAGGTCTTTCCTCAGTATGGAAGTTGAGTGCCTAACCACCAGGCCTTTCCTCAGTTTGGAAGTTGAGTGTCCTAACCACCAGGCCTTTCTTCAGTTTGGAAGTTGAGTGTCCTAACCACCAGGCCTTTCCTCAGTTTCGAAGTTGAGTGTCCTATCCACCAGGTCTTTCCTCAGTTTTGAAGTTGAGTGCCCTAACCACCAGG
>NW_013717012.1:0-358 GCF_000517525.1 Limulus polyphemus | reverse complement strand
CTATATTTTGCTGAGTGACTTTGATGGACCATTACAAAGTAGATTGTAAGTTTTAGTTTATATTCTGTTTTACTGAGTGACTTTGATGGACCATTACAAAGTAGATTGTAAGTTTTAGTTTATACTATATTTTGCTGAGTGACTTTGATGGACCATTACGGACCATTACAGAGTAGATTGTAAGTTTTAGTTTATACTATTATTTGCTGAGTGACTTTGATGGACCATTACAAAGTAGATTGTAAGTTTTAGTTTATATTCTGTTTTACTGAGTGACTTTGATGGACCATTACAAAGTAGATTGTAAGTTTTAGTTTATACTCTACTTTGCTGAGTGACTTTGATGGACCACTACAAA
>NW_013717011.1:0-358 GCF_000517525.1 Limulus polyphemus | reverse complement strand
ATATAATAGTAACTTCTGTAAGTAAGGTTGGTGTCATACACATATATATGATAGTGACTTCTGTAAGTAAGGTTGGTGTCATACATATATATGATAGTGACTTCTGTAAGTAAGGTTGGTGTCATACATATATGTAATAGTGACTTCTGTAAGTAAGGTTGGTGTCATACATACATATATATATAATAGTGACTTCTGTAAGTAAGGTTGGTGTCATACATACATATATATAATAGTGACTTCTGTAAGTAAGGTTGGTGTCATACACATATATATCATAGTGACTTCTGTAAGTAAGGTTGGTGTCATACATATATATAATAGTGACTTCTGTAAGTTAGGTTGGTGTCATACATAT
>NW_013717010.1:0-358 GCF_000517525.1 Limulus polyphemus | reverse complement strand
TTACACTCGCTCTGTACCTGTCAAACTTTGTAGACAGTATTTTCAAAGTTTGACAGGTACAGAGCGAGTGTAAGCAGACAGTATTTTCTTACACTCGCTCTGTATCTGTCAAACTTTGAAAATTTTATCTGCTTACACTCGCTTTGTACCTGTCAAACTTTGAAAATACTGTCTACTTACACTCGCTCTGTATCTGTCAAACTTTGAAAATTTTATCTGCTT
This sequence comes from Limulus polyphemus, assembly GCF_000517525.1. Lineage (NCBI taxonomy): Eukaryota > Metazoa > Arthropoda > Merostomata > Xiphosura > Limulidae > Limulus > Limulus polyphemus. The sequence goes on along the minus strand of NW_013717010.1, from coordinate 136 downwards.
ACACTCGCTCTGTATCTGTCAAACTGAAAATGTTATCTGCTTACACTCGCTCTGTACCTGTCAAACTTTGAAAATACTGTCTACTTACACTCGCTCTGTACCTGTCAAACTTTGAAAATACTGTCTACTAACACTC
>NW_013717009.1:0-358 GCF_000517525.1 Limulus polyphemus | reverse complement strand
GATACATCACAATGTACAAGGAAATCCCATAAGCTACCTACATTACATGTACATTATACAATGTTTTGATACATCACAATGTACAAGGAAATCCCATAAGCTACCTACATTACATGTACATTATACAATGTTTTGATACATTCACAATGTACATGGAAATCCCATAAGCTACCTACATTACATGTACATGGAAATCCCATAAGCTACCTACATTACATGTACCATGGAAATCCCATAAGCTACCTACATTACATGTACATGGAAATCCCATAAGCTACCTACACTACATGTACATTATACAATGTTTTGATACATTCATAATGTACATGGAAATCCCATAAGCTACCTACATTACATG
>NW_013717008.1:0-358 GCF_000517525.1 Limulus polyphemus | reverse complement strand
ATTGGAGTATATATATATACATTTATGATGGAGAAAGTTACTATCTTGTATTGGAGTATATATATACATATATGATGGAGAAAGTTACCTATGTTTTGTATTGGAGTATATATACATCTATGATGGAGAAAGTTACTTATATCCTGTATTGAATATGAGTCAACGACCATACCGTTAAAAACAATTGACTCAGGAAGTAAATGTTAAACTTTGAAAGGTGGAATGTTTAGGTTTGTGTTAGATTATGTAAGGCAAGGATAATAAAAGTTATGCATAACCCGTAGTTATTATGCTAGTTTATGAACACTATTTTCATAATTCGTTATTGAAGATTGTATGGAAAATGTCGAAATTGCAA
>NW_013717007.1:0-358 GCF_000517525.1 Limulus polyphemus | reverse complement strand
AGATCAAATGTGTAACTACTTACAGAACATCAGTAAATTAGCAATCGGTTATAGAAACAATACTTAGGTTATAATTAGATCTAATGTGTAACTACTTACAGAACATCAGTAAATTAATTATCGGTTATAGAAACAATACTTAGATGATAGTTAGATCTAATGTGTAACTACTTACAGAACATCAGTAAATTAGCAATCGGTTATAGAAACAATACTTAGATCATAGTTAGATCAAATGTGTAACTACTTACAGAACATCAGTAAATCAATTATCGGTTCTAGAAACAATACTTAGATGATAGTTAAATCAAATGTGTAACTACTTACAGAACATCAGTAAACTAGCAATCGGTTCTAG
>NW_013717006.1:0-358 GCF_000517525.1 Limulus polyphemus | reverse complement strand
CCAGAAGTAAGATGGACAAACCAAAAGTAAATTAAACAGGTCAGAAGTAAAATGTACAGGCCAGTAGTAAGATGGACAAATAAAAGTAAAATTTACAGACCAAAAGTAAATTAAACAGGGCAGAAGTAAGATGGACAAACCAGAAGTAAAATTTAAAGACCAAAAGTAAATTAAACAGGACAGAAGTAAGATGAACAGGACAGATGTAAGAAGTAAAATCTACAGACCAAACGTAAGATGGACAAACCAGAAGTAAAACTTACAGACCAAAAGTAAATTAAACAGGGCAGAAGTAAGATGGACAAATAGAAGTAAAATTTACAGACCAAAAGTAAATTAAACAGGCCAGAAGTAAGAT
>NW_013717005.1:0-358 GCF_000517525.1 Limulus polyphemus | reverse complement strand
TTGCGTGAACTTTGCAGTTCATTTCTACAAAGATGGATGTTTTTACTAATTAAGTAGATGTGTATAAGAATTATTCTTATTTTGTGATACAAAGTGTAAAAATCGTCAAAATGGACTTGTCTGTTTGTTTCAACACATAGCTACACAATAGTTTATTTGCGCTCTATCCACCATGGGGAATCGATTACCGAATTTTAGCATTGTAAGTCCTTGAACTTACCGCTGACCCATTGGGGAACAAAATCGAGAGAAATGTACTCAGTTGTATGGGCATCGCCGCTTTCATTTACGTCCTGTTATTTTCTAGATGATCTCAAAGGGATGTTTTTACACTATATATATATATATATATACATAT
>NW_013717004.1:0-358 GCF_000517525.1 Limulus polyphemus | reverse complement strand
GTGTGTATTTCCTTATAATAGTCAACACCTCGCGAGTACAGTTTGTGTGTGTATTTTCCTTATAATAGTCAACTCCTCACGAGTTCAGTTTGTGTGTGTATTTTCCTTATAATAGTCAACACCTCGCGAGTTCAGTCTGTGTGTGTATTTTCCTTATAAAAGTCAATACCTCGCGAGTACAGTTTGTGTGTGTATTTTCCTTATAATAGTCAACACCTCGCGAGTTCAGTTTGTGTGTGTATTTTCCTTATAATAGTCAACACCTCGCGAGTACAGTTTGTGTGTGTATTTTCCTTATAATAGTCAACACCTCGCGAGTATCAGTTTGTGTGTGTATTTTCCTTATAATAGTCAACAC
>NW_013717003.1:0-358 GCF_000517525.1 Limulus polyphemus | reverse complement strand
GATCCCAGTTGCCTTTAGTAATAGATTGCTATCTAAGACCTTCAGCCTAAGTTTTGAAGCTGCGTATTTAAGTTTCTATTGTTTATGAGTGTTGTTTTACAATGTTTCGAACATAACTTTGAGAAAGAATGTGGTCTGCCTTCAAGGTTAGTTCTCCATTCGGCTGTTTCTCCAAGCGATATTTTTCTTGTAGCAGCGCTTTGTTCCAGAAAGTTCCAAACACACACACACACATACATATATATATATATATATGTGTGTGAAATTATTAAAATCAGTCTTATTTTGGGTATGTAATCTTTGTTCCGATATGAAATTGATCATTAGAAATTAACATGAAACAAACCCCGATATTTTT
>NW_013717002.1:0-358 GCF_000517525.1 Limulus polyphemus | reverse complement strand
ATGCTGAATGAATTGTAATGGAATAATAGCTACTATCCAAGCTGAATGAATTGTAAGGTAATATTAGCTACTATCTAAGCTGAATGAATTGTAATGTAACACAAGCTACTATCCAAGCTGAATGAATTGTATGGTAACACTAGCTACTATCCAAAATGAATGAATTGTAAGGTTTACCTTACAATTCATCCAGATAGGATAGTAGCTAGTATTTTCAGCTTGGATAGTAGCTATTATTACCTTACAATTCATTCAGCTTGGATAGTAGCTATTGTTATTTTACAATTCATTCAGCTTGGATAGTAGCTAGTGCAGCTTGGATAGTAGCTAGTATTACCTTACAATTCAAAATGAATTA
>NW_013717001.1:0-358 GCF_000517525.1 Limulus polyphemus | reverse complement strand
TATTATTTATGATTTTAACTTTATACATAAGTGCCAAAATATTATAATTATAAGGACTGTCTTTGAGTTTTTCTTTCATTTTCAGGGTTTAGTTTAATTTAGTGAAAGTTATACTTTTCTTATACTGAAAATGTATTTCTGATAGCCAATGAATGAAGGGTGTAGGGAATGAATCCTGTATGATGTAGCGCTGAAAAGAAAATGGAACCTAAGTAGTGTTACGACAGCGGAAGTCACGTGAGTCTGGTAACACGTTATGAGTTTCTAGAAGGATCATGACTTTTCCTGGTAATTCTAGTCTTTTTCAGGCGCCCTTTATTTTAGTATATAAGCCCGGCAAATAATTGCAGAGAGATAG
>NW_013717000.1:0-358 GCF_000517525.1 Limulus polyphemus | reverse complement strand
CTTCTTACTATTACCTTGTGAAAAACACAAGATATACAGCAGTGAAGTAAGTAGTTGTGGGCTTCTTTCTATTACCTTGTGACAAACACAAGATATACAGCAGTGAAGTAAATAGCTGTGGCTTCTTACTATTACCTTGTGACAAACACAAGATATACAGCAGTGAAGTAAATAGCTGTCGGCTTCTTTCTATTACCTTGTGACAAACACAAGATATACAGCAGTGAAGAAAATAACTGTGACTTCTTTCTATTACCTTGTGACAAACACAAGATATACAGCAGTGAAGTAAATAGCTGTCGGCTTCTTTCTATTACCTTGTGACAAACACAAGATATACAGCAGTAAAGTAAATGGC
>NW_013716999.1:0-358 GCF_000517525.1 Limulus polyphemus | reverse complement strand
TCAGAATTTGAAGGTTTCATCGAAAACAATTTGTAGGTTTTAATATCAAATGTAATGTAGCAACAATTAGTTTTGTATTTACAAACATTGCTAAGTGTACACGTAAATAAATCTTAAAAATCACAAGACTTAACTTTTTTGATAATTATATTTCAAAAATCATGTTTAAAGATGCTGTAAATGAATGTAAACAGAACATTTATGCCTTAGAAACAGAGACATTCTATCAGTTGTTAAAAAAAAAGATTTGTTACCATATATTATATACAGCCCAGCATAGGTCGTTAAGGTAGCAGATTTGAATCCCCATCCCACCAAACATGCTCACCCTTTCAGCTCTGAAGGCATTATAATGTGA
>NW_013716998.1:0-358 GCF_000517525.1 Limulus polyphemus | reverse complement strand
GACAGAAGCAAGGAATTAGATATTTGACCGTCAGTGAAGTGTTATTCATAAGAAAACAGAAGCAAGGAATTCAATATCTGACCGTCAGAGAAAACTTGTTCACAAGAAGACAAAAGCAAGGAATTCAACATCTGACAGTCAGTAGAGTTATTCACAAGAAGATAGAATCAAGGAATTCAACATCTGACGTCAGTGAAGAATTGTTAACAAGAAGACAGAAGCAAGGAATTCAACATCTGACGTCAGTGAAGAATTGTTCACAAGAAGACAGAAGCAAGGAATTTAACATCTGACTGTCAGTGAAGAATTGTTCACAAGAAGACAGAAGCAAGGAATTCAGCATCTGACTGTCAGTGAA
>NW_013716997.1:0-358 GCF_000517525.1 Limulus polyphemus | reverse complement strand
GCAAAAATGAAACTATTACATTCCGATATAAAAAACACACAATTACAATAGCCCAATAAAAGCAAAAATGAAAGAAAAGGTACAATAGCCAAACCTTCATTACAACCTTACTACAGTCATGTACATTTTATATCTTCTCTTTATGGCATACGTAAACAAACACACTACCCTAATTTATATCGACTTACTACAGTTCACGTACATTTTATATCTTCTCTTTATGGCATACGTAAACAAACACACTACCCTAATTCATATCGACTTACTACAGTTCATGTACATTTTATATCTTCTCTTTATGGCATACGTAAACAAACACACTACCCTAATTTATATCGACTTACTACAGTTCATGTAC
>NW_013716996.1:0-358 GCF_000517525.1 Limulus polyphemus | reverse complement strand
ATATAATAGAATAGGATAAAATAATTATGTCGTGGTGTTTATTATACATATGTAATAGAATAGGATAAAATAATTATGTCGTGGTGTTTATTATACACATGTAATAGAATAGGATAAAATAATTATGTCGTGGTGTTTATTATACACATGTAATAGAATAGGATAAAATAATTATGTCATGGTGTTTATTATATATATCTAATAGAATAGGATAAAATAATTATGTCGTGGTGTTTATTATACACATGTAATAGAATAGGATAAAATAATTATGTCATGGTGTTTATTATATATATAATAGAATAGGATAAAATAATTATGTCGTGGTGTTTATTATACATATATAATAGAATAGGAT
>NW_013716995.1:0-358 GCF_000517525.1 Limulus polyphemus | reverse complement strand
AGTTTGGTAATATCCTTGTACTTTGGTAACTTGGAGGTTTTCTCAGTTGAGCTTTTTGCATAATTTTGGAAGCCATACTTGATGAACTACACAGTAAGCCAAAATTGGATTTTTTTTTTTTTTCAAATTTAGAAATATGAGCATGAGGTCTAGCTATTAACAAAATTATTTAACTTACATCAGGCTGCAGTAATATTTACCATGATAACCATTCACTTCATGTTTTCACCAAATTTACTTTAAATTCATTACATAATCTTCAATAATTTTTTACTTGAAGAAGTAGAAACAGTCAGTGATGTCACTATTCAGAATAACTTGTCGTCAACCATCAAAATTTCAGCCATCTTAAAATATT
>NW_013716994.1:0-358 GCF_000517525.1 Limulus polyphemus | reverse complement strand
AATATTTTGTGAACGATTCAATAGGAATAAACAGTGGCGTTATTTTGAAAATTTTTTCGATGATAGCAACAAACATTTTAGGATTGTAACAACACTTTACACTTACTGGGCTCTCTAGTAGGACAAGAACGGTATTGTTTTACATAGTGTTAGGAGTAGCCGGCTCTAAGTAATGAAACAATACCTTACACTTACTGGGGTCTCTAGTACGAAAAGTACACTTAGAACCGGCTATTCCTAACACTATGTGAAACAATACCTTACACTTACTGGGCTCTCTAGTCGGACAAGTACACCTAACTGAAACCATGTTTGTACCTGGATGACTCTTGTTTTTCAAATAATGCTCCGAGTCAAT
>NW_013716993.1:0-358 GCF_000517525.1 Limulus polyphemus | reverse complement strand
GGATAACGATCGTGTTGTGATAACTTACCAGAGGACAGCTGCCTTTACACAGAACGATGTCGCACTGAACGTGAATTGTATGATAACTTAAGTCAGAATGAATAACGGTCGTGTTGTGATAACTTACCAGAGGACAGCTGCCTTTACACAGAACGATGTCACAAGGAACGTGAATTTTATGATAACTTAAGTCAGAATGAATAACGGTCGTGTCGTGATAACTTACCAGAGGACAGCTGCCTTTACACAGAACGATGTCACAAGGAACGTGAATTGTATGATAACTTAAGTCAGAATGAATAACGATCGTGTTGTGATAACTTACCAGAGGACAGCTGCCTTTACACAGAACGATGTC
>NW_013716992.1:0-358 GCF_000517525.1 Limulus polyphemus | reverse complement strand
AAGTAGTAACATTGTACTCTCTCTGGTATGAAGGTAGTTCCACTGAAATACTAGTAGTAACATTGTACTCTCTCTGGTATGAAGGTAGTCCACTGAAATACTAGTAGTAATTCATACCAGAGAGAGTACAATGGGTAGTTCCACTGAAATACCTAGTAGTAACATTGTACTCTCTCAGGTATGAAGGTAGTTCTACTGAAATACTAGTAGTAATCTTGTACTCTCTCTGGTATGAAGGTAGATCCACTGAAATACTAGTAGTAACCTTGTACTCTCTCTGGTATGAAGGTAGTTCCACTGAAATACTAGTAGTAGCCTTGCACTCTCTCAGGTATGAAGGTAGATCCACTGAAATACT
>NW_013716991.1:0-358 GCF_000517525.1 Limulus polyphemus | reverse complement strand
TCAGTTATAACTATTCTTGACAAACAGTAGTGTTTTAAAATTACAAATTGCATGAGTTAATTAACTATTCTTAACAAACAGTAATATTTTAAGTGTTTAAATTTAGAATAATTTTAGGACTAAAGAGGTTTATGAGTCACTAATAGTAGGACGGTCTTTAGCTACAGTAAACGTACTTTAATGTAGAGTTTAAAGTCTGAAGATCCTATAGTAATGATAGATATTCATGAATGAAACCAAAGATCACAATATTCCATATAATGATTTCTCTAAGTACGTTAGTGATTAATGATACTATAGTGTCAGAATAAATGGCTTTTACTTATACTTCTTAATAATATAAATACATACTATGTTG
>NW_013716990.1:0-358 GCF_000517525.1 Limulus polyphemus | reverse complement strand
GAGAAACCCAAACCTAGAACAGCATGGTGAGAAAACCATATTAGACTTTGTCTCTACTAAACAGTTTTGAGAAACCCAAACCTAGAACAACATGGTGAGAAAACCATACTACACTTGGGCTTTATTAAATAGTTTTGGCGTTATTCGGTAGGTAGTAACCATAACAGCTTTGGCGTCACTCGGTAGTTAGTAACCATCACAGCTTTGGCGTTACTCGGTAGTTAGTAACCATCACAGCTTTGGCGTTACTCGGTAGGTAGTAACCATAACAGCTTTGGCGTCACTCGGTAGGTAGTAACCATCACAGCTTTGGCGTTACTCGGTAGTTAGTAACCATCACAGCTTTGGCGTTACTCGG
>NW_013716989.1:0-358 GCF_000517525.1 Limulus polyphemus | reverse complement strand
AGGTCGTTGTTAACATAGTATATCATCTATAAGGTGTATAAAACATGTTTATCATCTTATAGATGATATACTATGTTAACAACGACCTATATCATCTATAAGGTGTATAAAACATGTTTATCATAGGTCGTTGTTAACATAGTATATCATCTATAAGGTGTATAAAACATGTTTATCATAGGTCGTTGTTATGATAGTATATCATCTATAAGGTGTATAAAACAAGTTTATCATAGGTCGTTGTTATAATAGTATATCATCTATAAGGTGTATAAAACACGTTTATCATAGGTCGTTGTTAACATAGTATATCACCCATAAGGTGTATAAAACATGTTTATCATAGGTCGTTGTTAAC
>NW_013716988.1:0-358 GCF_000517525.1 Limulus polyphemus | reverse complement strand
GATGAGAAGCTCTAATATATGATGTTTAAGCAGTCCCAGTTCATGAGTTTGGTGATAAGCTCTAATATATGATGTTTAAGCAGTCCTAGTTCATGAGTTTGATGAGAAGCTCTAATATATGATGCTCTAAGTAGTCCCAGTTCATGAGTTTGGTGATAAGGTATAATATATGATGTTTAAGCAGTCCCAGTTCATGAGTTTGATGAGAAGCTCTAATATATGATGTCTAACCAGTCCTAGTTGATGAGTTTGAGGAGAAGCTCTAATATATGATGCTCTAACCAGTCCCAGTTCATGAGTTTGAGAAGCTCTAATATATGATGTTTAAGCAGTCCCAGTTCATGAGTTTGATAAGCTC
>NW_013716987.1:0-359 GCF_000517525.1 Limulus polyphemus | reverse complement strand
TATCTGAAAACATACTTTATGTATGATCATATAATATCTTCTTGTTTTTCACAAACATAAAACTGATACTTTGCTGCCTCACTGTGTCGTATGTTACTTGTGTATGGAAGCACATTATGTTAATTTAATAATAAATTGACAAACAACGACTTATAGGCTTAATTTAGTGGTATATTTTTAGGGAAACATATTACATGTTTCAACAGAACATGTTCCCCCAAAATAAACCAACTCATTGTGCTTAAAAATCGGTGTTTGATAACTGACTCTTGTACAAATTATCGGACGAGGCATTTTACTCCTTGATTAACATTCATTACAAATTATGGGACGAGGCATTTTACTACTTGATTAGTATT
>NW_013716986.1:0-359 GCF_000517525.1 Limulus polyphemus | reverse complement strand
GATGTAATCATCCTGATAGATTTCCCTGGAGTGAACGTGATGTAATCATCCTGATAGCTTTCCCTGGAGTGAACGTGATGTAATCATCCTGATAGCTTTCCCTGGGGTGAACGTGATGTAATCATCCTGATAGCTTTCCCTGGGGTGAACGTGATGTAATCATCCTGATAGATTTCCCTGGAGTGAACGTAATGTAATCATCCTGATAGATTTCCCTGGAGTGAACGTAATGTAATCATCCTGATAGATTTCCTGGAGTGAACGTAATGTAATCATCCTGATAGCTTTCCCTGGGGTGTACGTAATGTAATCATCCTGATAGATTTCCCTGGAGTGAACGTAATGTAATCATCCTGATA
>NW_013716985.1:0-359 GCF_000517525.1 Limulus polyphemus | reverse complement strand
CCTAACCTAACATGTTGTTCTGTAATTTTATACATCATAACCTAACCTAACATGTTGTTCTGTAATTCTATATATCATAACCTAACCTAACATGTTGTTCTGTAATTTTATATATCATAATGTATGAATTTATTCTACATTAGCAGCAGTAGTTTTATTTAGTAGAATTTAGAAAATTATCATATATTGGATGCAGCGACTAGGTATATCTGTAACCGTGGTACAAATAACATGTTACTAGGTATATCTGTAACCGTGGTACAAATAACATGTTACTAGGTATATCTGTAACAGTGGTACAAGTAACACGTTACTAGGTATATCTGTAACAGTGGTACAAGTAACACTATTACTAGGTA
>NW_013716984.1:0-359 GCF_000517525.1 Limulus polyphemus | reverse complement strand
GAAATAAATAAATGTGATGTTTTTAACAAACAAATATATCTTTAAGCTTTAAACTACCAAGACTCTCATCGAAGGTGAATAAATTTTTCTTAGTGCTATTTCAGTTCTCTGATAGCTAATGAACCATTCTACTCTTGTGTTTCTTAGTGGTGTTCCACATTCCAGTTCTGTGTTAGCTAATGAACCATTCTTCTCTTGTGTTTCTTAGTGGTGTTCGAACATTCCAGTTCTCTGTTAGCTAATGAACCATTCTACTCTTGTGTTTCTTAGTGGTGTTCCACATTCCAGTTCTGTGTTAGCTAATGAACCATTCTTCTCTTGTGTTTCTTAGTGGTGTTCGACTTTCCAGTTCTCTGTTA
>NW_013716983.1:0-359 GCF_000517525.1 Limulus polyphemus | reverse complement strand
TTGGTTTCACAGCGTGGAGTTATGCTGTGTATGTTGACTGGTTTGGTTCCACAGCGTGTGGTTATGTTGTGTATGTTGACTGGCTTGGTTTCACAGCATGGGGTTGTATGTAGTGTTTGTTGACTGGCTTGGTTTCACAGCATGGGGTTATATTGTGTATGTTGACTGGCTTGGTTTAACAGCATGGGGTTGTATGTTGTGTATGTTGACTGGCTTGGTTTCACAGCATGGGGTTGTATGTTGTGTTTGCTGACTGGCTTGGTTTCACAGCGTGGGGTTATGTTGTGTATGTTGACTGGCTTGGTTTCACAGCGTGGGGTTATGTTGTGTATGTCGTGTGGTTTGGTTTCACACTGCGT
>NW_013716982.1:0-359 GCF_000517525.1 Limulus polyphemus | reverse complement strand
AAATGAAACACTAGCTGTAAGTAAACGTAGTTGAGTGTCCGATTTGAAACACTAGCTATAAGTAAACGAAGTTGATTATCCTAGTAGATACACGAGCTATGAGTAAGCACAGCTGATTATCCTTGTAGAAACACGAGCTATAAGAAAACACAGCTGATTATCCGAGTTGAAACACTAGCTATAAGTAAACGCAGTTAATTGTCCGAGTAGAAACAATTGCTGTAAGTAAAACAGCTGATTATCCGATTAGAAACACGAGCTTTAAATAAACACAGCTGATTATCCGAGTTGAAACACATGCTATAAGTAAACAAAGTTGATTATCCGAGTAGAAACACTAGCTATAAGTAAACGCAGTT
>NW_013716981.1:0-359 GCF_000517525.1 Limulus polyphemus | reverse complement strand
TCTAATGTCAGAATTGGTAAAAAACAGATTAACATGTTGAACAAATCGTTGTGAAAGTCACATGTGACTGATGTGCGATTAGAATCAGGAATTCCTTTAAATCAACTTAGTTAAAAACAAACAAAAAAGTAGATATACTAGAAATAAACTCTGGTGTGAAAAAATAGGAATAGATTTACTAAAAATAAACTCTGGTGTGAAAAGATAGGAACAGATTTACTAGAAATAAACTCTGGTGTGAAAAGATATGAGTAGATTTACTAAAAATAAACTCTGGTGTGAAAAAATAGGAATAGATTTACTAAAAATAAACTCTGGTGTGAAAAGATAGGAACAGTTTTACTAGAAATAAACTCTGA
>NW_013716980.1:0-359 GCF_000517525.1 Limulus polyphemus | reverse complement strand
GTAGCTTTCTTCCCTAACCAATATTCATATCTAATTAATATAAATGTAACTTTCCTAAGAGAAGTTTTTAAACGAGGAACAGTTGTATATATTACAATTCAGTATAGTTGCACGAATATTACTAAGAGTAACATTTTTAATTTTTCTTCTGTAACGCAACAATTCGACTACAATTTTACGAAGTACTTAATCATCAGAACAATTACATACCAATAAAATGTGAAAACGAGCAAAAATAAGATTGTATTACTTAAGAATACGTAAGAAATTTTGTCCTTGTTAATGTTGTTTCTGTATAAATATCAAACGCTAAAGTGTCTATCTATATAAAAAATACCAAGCTGGTGTTCCAAAATAAA
>NW_013716979.1:0-359 GCF_000517525.1 Limulus polyphemus | reverse complement strand
ATGAAAATCTACTCTGGATAAGTTTCAATTAAGTCAAGTAGAATGTCTGGAAGAATCCATTAATGAGTTATTGAACAGACGTTTTGAGGGTGTGAGGATTCGATCTACTAGTGTTTCTATGCAAGGGGAGAAACCGAGTCATTTCTTTTACCAGCAGGAAAAATTACGTGGTTCTCATAAGTTATTAACATGTTTGGTGGATGGTGACGTTTCGTATACTAAACAGGATGAGATAATGCGATACTGTAAATAATCGCGCGCCGGATTCTACGGAAGTGTTGATGTGGATTCGTCTGGGAACGATTATTTCTGTAAAGATCTTCCAAAACTTACAGATAGTGATAATATACAGATTTCAC
>NW_013716978.1:0-359 GCF_000517525.1 Limulus polyphemus | reverse complement strand
AGTTAACTCAAGACACTAGAATATCTGTAAATCATATTCTCAACGTTCGAGTAAATAAGTAAATGTGAAGATAAAAACTTTAATACATAAATAGTCTAATTTCATACTCGACGTGTGTGTTCAAAAACTTCAAATTTGTGATCTTTTGTTATTGGATTGCTAGAATTCAACTATTGTGGACGTAAAATTGTGCTAACAATTTCTTACAGTGTTTTCTGACACCCAGTTCGTTTAACAATTTCTTACAGTGTTTTCTGACATCCAGTTCTTTAACAATTTCTTACTAGTGTTTCTGACATCCCAGTTCGTTAACAATTTCTTACAATGTTTTCTGACACCCAGTTCGTTAACAATTTCTT
>NW_013716977.1:0-359 GCF_000517525.1 Limulus polyphemus | reverse complement strand
GTACACATAAAATACACATCAAATTGTTTACTGTGACAAATACTGTACATATAAAATACACATCAAATTGTTTACTGTGACAAATACTGTACATATAAAATACACATCAAATTGTTTACTGTGACAAATACTGTACATTTAAAATACACATCAAATTGTTTACTGTGACAAATAGTGTACATATAAAATACACATCAAATTGTTTACTGTGTACAATCAAGTCGTAAGTCAAACAAATAAAATGAATGTTTCTGATACTAACCAGTATACACATCATAAAGATACACATCATATTACTGGAGTGTAATGTTTAGAATTTGCCAAAGGAGTATAGTCTTCTTTCATTTTGTCTAGTAATG
>NW_013716976.1:0-359 GCF_000517525.1 Limulus polyphemus | reverse complement strand
TGCTCTAATGAAAGATACTAAAACTGTAACATTGATAATATTACATAGTGTAAGGGATATTTTGTTCTAATCAGTGGTAGTATAACTGTATAATGATACATAGAGTAAGGGATATTTTGCTCTAATGAAAGATACTAAAACTGTGTAACATTGATAATATTACATAGTGTAAGGGATATTTTGTTCTAATGAAAGATAATAAAACTGTAACATTGATAATATTACATAGTGTAAGGGATATTTTGTTCTAATCAGTGGTAGTATAACTGTATAACATTGATAATGATACATAGAGTAAGGGATATTTTGTTCTAATCAGTGGTAGTATAACTGTATAACATTGATATAGAGTAAGGGAT
>NW_013716975.1:0-359 GCF_000517525.1 Limulus polyphemus | reverse complement strand
AAAACAAGCCGAAGATTATAATTTATATCGAAAAAAATTCAAATAAAATTAATTCATTGTCTAAATAAATAAAAAAATCGTCAAAAGTATAAAAAAGTATAATTTTGAAAAAAAAACGTCTACGGCAAGAAATCCCAAATGTGTTGAGGTTATCCAAGCGTCTACGGCAAGAAATCCCAAAAGTGTTGAGGTTATCCAAACGTCTACGGCAGGAAATCCCAAAAGTGTTGAGGTTATCCAAGCGTCTACGGCAAGAAATCCCAAAAGTTTTGAGGTTATCCAAACGTCTACGGCAAGAAATCCCAAAAGTGTTGAGGTTATCCAAACGTCTACGGCAAGAAATCCCAAAAGTGTTGAGG
>NW_013716974.1:0-359 GCF_000517525.1 Limulus polyphemus | reverse complement strand
AGAGATCTGTAGAAGACCATGGTCACCAACGTCCTGTTTTAATATTGTACATAGAAAGACAGAGATCTGTAGATGACCATGGTCATCAACGTCCTGTTTTAATATAGTACATAGAAAGATAGATATATATAGATGACCATGGTCATCAACGTCCTGTTTTAATATAGTACATAGAAAGATAGATATATATAGATGACCATGGTCACAACGTCCTGTTTTAATATAGTACATAGAAAGACAGAGATCTGTAGAAGACCATGGTCATCAACGTCCTGTTTTAATATAGTACATAGAGAGATAGATATATGTAGATGACCATGGTCACCAACGTCCTGTTTTAATATAGTACATAGAGAGAT
>NW_013716973.1:0-359 GCF_000517525.1 Limulus polyphemus | reverse complement strand
GATTCTAGCAAGGTAATGTGTTACTAGTATGTAGTATATAAAATATACTCTAGCAAGGTAATGTGTTACTAGTATGTAGTATATAAGATATATTCTAGCAAGGTAATGTGTTACTAGTATGTAGTATATAAGATATATTCTAGCAAGGTAATGTGTTACTAGTATGTAGTATATAAGATATACTCTAGCAAGGTAATGTGTTACTAGTATGTAGTATATAAGATATATTCTAGCAAGGTAATGTAGTATGTAGTATATAAGATATATTCTAGCAAGGTAATGTAGTATGTAGTATATAAGATATATTCTAGCAAGGTAATGTAGTATGTAGTATATAAGATATATTCTAGCAAGGTAAT
>NW_013716972.1:0-359 GCF_000517525.1 Limulus polyphemus | reverse complement strand
AGACGGGAACAGGGACGATAAACTGTCGTGAAAACAACCATAATTCAGAGGGAACAGGGACGATAAACTGTCGTGAAAACAACCATAATTCAGAGGGAACAGGGACGATAAACTGTCGTGAAAACAACCATAATTCAGAGGGAACAGTGACGATAAACTGCCGTAAAAACAACCATAATTCAGAGGGAACAGGGACGACAAACTGTCGTGAAAACAACCATAATTCAGAGGGAACAGTGACGATAAACTGTCGTGAAAAACAACCATAATTCAGAGGGAACAGGGACGATAAACTGTCGTGAAAACAACCATAATTCAGAGGAAACAGTGACGATAAACTGTCGTAGAAAACACCATAA
>NW_013716971.1:0-359 GCF_000517525.1 Limulus polyphemus | reverse complement strand
GGGGTAAGTGCCTCTAGCTACAGTTTTTTATCAGCTTAAAGTCTACCACTGGGGTAAATGCCTCTAGCTACAGTTTTTTATCAGCTTACAGTGTACCACTGGGGTATTTCTTTCTACAGCTTTTTATCAGCTTACAGTTTACCACTGGGGTAAGTGCCTCTTGCTACAGTTTTTTATCAGTTTACAGTCTACCACTGTGGTATTTCTTTCTACAGCTTTTTATCAGCTTACAGTCTACTCTAGCGGACAAACTGTCTCACACTATAGAATGAATAGTACTATTAGTACGCTTACAGTCTACCACTGGGGTAAGTGCCTCTAGCTACAGCTTTTTATCAGCTTACAGTCTACCACTGGAG
>NW_013716970.1:0-359 GCF_000517525.1 Limulus polyphemus | reverse complement strand
AATACCCAATGAGAACTAATGAATCCAATGTCACTGTTAATATTCATAATGTCATTCAAAGTGATTACTGGTTGAAAAACAACTAAAGGTTGATAAGAGTCCATGGATTATCATCCAGGGGCTAGAATTAAACCAGAAAAATCCAGAAATGTAAGTTTGTTGCAGTTCAAAATGTCAGTAGTTGCTTTACTTGAATTTTCTCTAGTCTTTAAAGAGACTGAAGACTTTTTTTTTCAATAACACAATGAGTATACCACTTCATACGTTAGAAACCTGAAGATGGGATCAAAAGAGGTTGTAATCTTCTTCCAATAAAACAGAAAGTGTATCAATCCCTACATTAAAAACCTGAAGATGGG
>NW_013716969.1:0-359 GCF_000517525.1 Limulus polyphemus | reverse complement strand
AGACTACATCCTAGCAGATTTGATGGCAGCAATACAAATCAATTAACAAACGCAGACGTAACAATATATATATATATAAGTTGAAGGAAATAAGGCCGAATATAGAAAATAAAATACAAGAGTAAATGCTCGATCAGGTCAAAATTACATTTTATAGCTGTTTATAAAGTACACTGTTAAAGAGAGAATAAAATGTTGAAGTAATGTATTGTTATGATAGCGGAAGTCAAACGACGCTGGGAGCATGCGCGCTGGAGTTTCTCGAATTATTGGGGACGCCGCGAATGTCCCAGTGTTTGCTAGACGCCCTCTTTTTTTTTTCATATATAAGCCTGGCAAAGAAAGCCAGCGATATAGAT
>NW_013716968.1:0-359 GCF_000517525.1 Limulus polyphemus | reverse complement strand
AACATATAAAAACAACCGAGAACAAACATCAACTACCACGTAGAATGACTGTGAATTATAGCCTATTCTTAAAGTTCGTCTTCTGAAGCAAGCAAAGAATGTAACAACAACAAATAAAAACAACCGAGAACAAATATCAACTACCACGTAGAATGACTGTGAATTGTAGCCTATTCTTAAAGTTCGTCGAAAAAAATGACGAAACTGAAATATTTAAAAACGGTTGACAACTACCCCGGGTCTAGGTATTCCTGTTTTTTTGTAAAACAAAGAATAAACACTTGGTTCTGAAAAAAAAAAATGATGCAGAGTTTTTGTGTGTGTACCATCATCTTGTTTGGTGCTGATCGATACCCATT
>NW_013716967.1:0-359 GCF_000517525.1 Limulus polyphemus | reverse complement strand
TCCATGTACGATATTACAGAACCATCCTAGTAAGTATTGAAAAATGTCCATGTACGATATTACAGAACACTTACTAGGATGATTGAAAAATGTCTGTGTACGATATTACAGAACACTTACTAGGATGATTGAAAAATGTCCGTGCACGATATTACAGAACACTTACTAGGATGATCAAAAATGTCCATGTACGATATTACAGAACACTTGCTAGGATGATTGAAAAATGTCCATGTACGATATTACAGAACACTTACTAGGATGATTGAAAAATGTCCGTGCACGATATTACAGAACACTTACTAGGATGATCAAAAAATGTCTGTGCACGATATTACAGAACACTTACTAGGATGATT
>NW_013716966.1:0-359 GCF_000517525.1 Limulus polyphemus | reverse complement strand
TATATATATATATATATATATATACATATATTAATTATATAATTAAAAAAAAGATTACATCATCAGGAAGAATAGCGTGAATTTTAAACAGCATATCCAAACCTTGGATGAAAAATAATTAATTATAATACTGCGTACAACATGAAAAAAAAAAAAACAGCTACAAAACAGACATGTATCACTTGTTCACACACCATAAGGTGATTATGCATCGTGCCCTGGTTTTTGAGGTAATGGCGGAAGGAAGTAAGACCCAAACTGCGTTGCAAGTGCGCCGTCTATCCAGTTTAACCTCAGGTTCGCAGGCCTAGCATTCTTAAAAAATAACATAAAATAGAAGAAGAAGAGCAGATGTGGGT
>NW_013716965.1:0-359 GCF_000517525.1 Limulus polyphemus | reverse complement strand
AAGATCTAATGAACTGAATCTTAGATAATATCTACCAAGATCTAATGAACTGAATCTTAGTTAATATCTGCCAAGATGAAATCAACTGAATCTTAGGTAATATCTACCAAGATCTAATGAACTGAATCTTAGTTAATATCTGCCAAGATGAAATCAACTGAATCTTAGTTAACATCTACCAAGATCTAATGAACTGAATCTTAGATAACATCTACCAAGATCTAATGAACTGAATCTTTGGTAATATCTACCAAGATCTAATGAACTGAATCTTAGTTAATATCTGCCAAGATCTAATGAACTGAATCTTAGATAATATCTACCAAGATCTAATGAACTGAATCTTAGTTAATATCTAG
>NW_013716964.1:0-359 GCF_000517525.1 Limulus polyphemus | reverse complement strand
TACATTCAAACTTCTCTATACATGTTAGAGTATCGTATCTCTACATACATTCAAACTTCTCTATACATGTTAGAGTATCGTATCTCTACATACATTCAAACTTCTCTATACATGTTAGAGTATCGTATCTCTACATACACTCAAACTTCTCTGTACATGTTAGAGTATCATATCTCTACATACACTCAAACTTCTCTGTACATGTTAGAGTATCGTATCTCTACATACAATCAAACTTCTCTGTACATGTTAGAGTATCGTATCTCTATTCTACGTACATTCAAACTTCTCTATACATGTTAGAGTATCGTATCTCTACATACACTCAAACTTCTCTGTACATGTTGCAGTATCGTATC
>NW_013716963.1:0-359 GCF_000517525.1 Limulus polyphemus | reverse complement strand
TCTTCTGTTACACAGTAGCGCTAATCCTTTTGTTGCTTTTTTCTTATTTTTTTAAGTTTAATTTTAACCAGATTGACACTTTAAGAAGAAACGGAATCTCATAAGTTCTTTAATTTCTTAGTTCCTTGATTAAGATACTTCCGTTTAGCCTTAGCATTCTGCTGAATACTGTTACTATTTATCTATTTCTTAAACTCAAAGTAAAGTTAAGATGTATCCTTAGTTAATCGCATTTCATAAGAAGGATGCCCTATATCCCATGCTACCATCACACTACTTCCTCGATATTTGATTGTACTCATTCTGATGGCCATGTTTACGAACTGCAGTTCACATTGGAACAAACTTCTGCGAAGGAT
>NW_013716962.1:0-359 GCF_000517525.1 Limulus polyphemus | reverse complement strand
AAATCTTCTGACATTTTTTGAGGATGTTACTGCAAGAGTTAATGAAGGAAATAGTTTGGATTTGGTTTACCTTGATTTTCAGAAAGCGTTTGATAAAATGCCTCACAAAAGACTAAGTCTGTGGGTATTGGGGAAATGTTATTAAATTGGATAGAAAATTGACTGGAGAATAGTATAAATGAGTTCGATCTGACTGGATCACAGTTACAAGCGGTGTGCATCAGGAATCTGTGCTGGGTCCTCTGTTGTTTTTGATTTATATTAATGAAATTGACTCTGGAATGACTAACACAATTTTGAAGTTTGCAGATTACATTAAGATTTTTGGGGTGGCTAACTGTATTGAAGATGTTGCAGAC
>NW_013716961.1:0-359 GCF_000517525.1 Limulus polyphemus | reverse complement strand
AAGAAGTGCTTGGTTATGTGTAGTAGAGTTATAAGAAGCAAGAAATGAAAGAAGTGCTTGGTTACGTGTAGTAGAGTTATAAGAAGCAAGAAGTGCTTGGTTATGTGTAGTAGAGTAATAAGAAGCAAGAAATGAAAGAAGTGCTTGGTTACGTGTAGTAGAGTTATAAGAAGCAAGAAGTGCTTGGTTATGTGTAGTAGAGTTATAAGAAGCAAGAAATGAAAGAAGTGCTTGGTTATGTGTAGTAGAGTAATAAGAAACAAGAAATGAAAGAAGTGACTATTTATATGTAGTAGAGTAATAAGAAGCAAGAAATGAAAGAAGTGCTTGGTTATGTGTAGTAGAGTAATAAGAAGCAA
>NW_013716960.1:0-359 GCF_000517525.1 Limulus polyphemus | reverse complement strand
AAGAATAATAAAATCTACATCCGGGCCTTTTTGATGCCTTCTCTTGTTTTAAGAATAATAAAATTTACATCCGGGCCTTTCTGATGCCCTGCTGTACCGTACATCAGAGGAATCTGTCAATGTATTTATTTACCTATATGAATGTGCAGAAATCTATCATTGTATTTACTTACCTATATGAATGTGCAGGAATCTGTCATTGTATTTACTTACCTATATGAATTTGCAGGAATCTATCATTGTATTTACTTACCTATATGAATGTGCAGGAATCTATCATGGTATTTATTATCTATATGAATGTGCAGGAATCTATCATTGTATTTATTTACCTATATGAATGTGCAGGAATCTGTCAT
>NW_013716959.1:0-359 GCF_000517525.1 Limulus polyphemus | reverse complement strand
AAAAACACAACAAGTTCAGTTGAAGGACGTTATACTGGTCTGAAACCTGAACTTGTTGTGTTTTTCGTCCTTCAATTATACTGGTCTGAAACAAAAAACACAATAAGTTCAGTTGAAGAACGTTATACTAGTCTGAAACAAAAAACACAACAAGTTCAGTTGAAGGACGTTATACTGGTCTGAAACAAAAAACACAACAAGTTCAGCTGAAGGACGTTATACTGGTCGGAAACAAAAAACACAACAAGTTCAGCTGAAGGACGTTATACTGGTCGGAAACAAAAAACAACACAAGTTCAGCTGAAGGACGTTATACTGTTCTGAAACAAAAACACAACAAGTTCAGTTGAAGGACGTTA
>NW_013716958.1:0-359 GCF_000517525.1 Limulus polyphemus | reverse complement strand
CGGTCAAAAGCAATAGGTGTCAAAGTGGATACTCATACAGAGAGTACCACCCCCGGGGAATGACAAAAAGGGAGGTTTAGATAAAACGTCTACACTCCCCAAGAATTCTTACGGTACCTGTTAAGTTTGGATGAGATCTGTCAAGAAAAGCGTAAATGTGCAAAAGTCGACACTCCTAATTTATATGAAGAAATTATACAGACAATAATATTAAATAAATAGTAGAACAACCTCTGGCTTTATGAACTGATAACAATACACTAAATATATAACTGTTTTCTAAAATCCAACGTTATTAAGAAAGTGTGAGAAAGACCTATCGCGTGTGATTTGGCGTGATTTTGCTGGATAACAAAGGA
>NW_013716957.1:0-359 GCF_000517525.1 Limulus polyphemus | reverse complement strand
AACACGTCTGTATCTCACACCATGTTTGTTTTGGGTTTAGATACCAGTAACACCCTTCCCTTTGCACTTAGTATATCGCGTTTGTCATAGGGACACTCAAGTAGTCGTTGTCTGTATAAGAACTTCTGGGTGAGACAAAATAAGAGTGTATTATCATACGTCAACCAATAACCAACACTGCTAGTACTCAAGTAGTCGTTGTCTGTATAAGAACTTCTGGGTGAGACAAAATAAGAGTGTATTATAATACGTCAACCAATAAACAACACTGCTTGTACTCAAGTAGTCGTTGTCTGTATAAGAACTTCTGGGTGAGACAAAATAAGAGTGTATTATAATACGTCAACCAATAACCAACA
>NW_013716956.1:0-359 GCF_000517525.1 Limulus polyphemus | reverse complement strand
TCTTGTGCTGATTTACTTATTTATAAATCCAAGTAACACTTATATTTTATTAATTAACATGTTATTTTAACGGTGTCTTGTGCTGATTTACTTCTCTATAAATCCAAGTAACACTTATATTTTATTAATTAACATGTTATTTTAACTGTGCTGATTTACGTCTCTATAAATCCATGTAACACATATATTTTTTAATTAACATGTTATTTTAACGGTGTCTTGTGCTGATTTACTTCTCTATAAATCCAATCAAACACTTATACTTTTTAATTAACATATTATTTTAACGGTGTCTTGTGCTGATTTACTTTTCCATAAATCCAAGTAACACTTATATTTTTTAATTAACATATTATTTT
>NW_013716955.1:0-359 GCF_000517525.1 Limulus polyphemus | reverse complement strand
TAGTGGCTGGTAGGAGTGGCTGGTAGGTCTTTTAATACAGATGGAAAGTGGCTGGTAGGTCTTTTAATACAGATGGATAGTGGTTGGTAGGTCTTTTAAAACAGACGGATAGTGGCTGATAGGTCTTTCATTATATATGGAAAGTGGCTGGTAGGTCTTTAATACAGATGGATAGTGGCTGCTGGTAGGTCTTTTAAAACAGATGGATGATAACTGGTAAGTCTTTTATTATAGATGGATAGTGACTATGGATAGTGGCTTGTAGGTCTTTTAATACAGATGGATGGAAAATGGTAGGTCTTTTATTATAGATGGATAGTGGCTGGTAGGTCTTTAAAAACAGATGGATAATAACTGGT
>NW_013716954.1:0-359 GCF_000517525.1 Limulus polyphemus | reverse complement strand
TTGACAGTAATAACCAAAACAGAAAATAATAATAAAAAAAACGGAGCATTTAGTATTTAATAATTTAGTAATTGTTTGAAACGGTAAAAGTAAAATATTATAAACATAGAATAAATATATATCAAGTGACAGAGAAATTTCATGCAATCTCCATAAGGAAGAGACGGGTTTGATTTGGTTTTCATACCAGATCCAGTTTGAATAATAAACGTAAGTACGATCTAAAGAGAGAGGGCGTTACCGTGCTGTTGTCGTTCCACTTATATAATAAACGTGACATAAAAAATATGTACGATCTAAAGGGGTAGGGCGTCACTGTGCTGTTATCATTCATAAAAAGTAAGTACGATCTAAAGGGG
>NW_013716953.1:0-359 GCF_000517525.1 Limulus polyphemus | reverse complement strand
CAAACAATCTGTTCCTACTTTAATGCCATAAACTGAACCTAACTTTCCACACCCCTCCTAGCACATGCTGTCTTTAAAAATGAGAATAATTCTCTCTTACATTTGTTATTTGATTATTTATAACTAATGAAAGAAAAGATTTTAATTTACTGCTTTCTTTATTAGATTAACTTATTCTCATAACTGGAGTTATTCTGCATCAATTTTATAGTTTGCTATTGCTCAGATTACCTCAACTGTGTAAGGATAATATTTGAACAGTTTTTAGTTAGAAAGCCAGTTAAATTGGTAGTTTTAGGACATCATTTTTTTGTTGCATGGTAATATTTTGGCTTCCAAATTGCATATTCAAAATAAAA
>NW_013716952.1:0-359 GCF_000517525.1 Limulus polyphemus | reverse complement strand
TGCTGTGCTGTTTGTTGTTAAGCACAAAGCTACACGATGGGTTATCTGTGCTGTGCTGTTTGTTGTTAAGCACAAAGCTATACGATGGGTTATATGTGCTGTGCTGTTTGTTGTTAAGTGCAAAGGTACACAATGGGTTATCTGTGCTGTTTGTTGTTAAGCACAAAGCTTCACGAATGGTTATCTGTGCTGTTCTGTTTGTTGTTAAGCACAAAGCTACACGAATGGTTATCTGTGCTGTGCTGTTTGTTGTTAAGCACAAAGCTACACGATGGGTTAGCTGTGCTGTTTGTTGTTAAGCGCAAAGCTACACGATAGGTTAGCTGTGCTGTTTGTTGTTAAGCAGAAAGCTACACATT
>NW_013716951.1:0-359 GCF_000517525.1 Limulus polyphemus | reverse complement strand
TTATATCTACCACCATCTATTACACGTACCCTATAGTGAGTCAGTAGGTCTGCAGATTGTATGGGGAAAAACTGGCAAACAGTGTACCTTTTTCTGATCGTCTGCAGGATGATCGTACGATTAAAACTTGATAGTCGTCTCTCATTGGCTGATAGTCGAAAGTCAGCATTCCCTGTAAAGAATCCATCGTAAACAAAATGGCCGATATGTATATAGTACAGGTAAAATTTTAAAAAATCTTTACTTCTCTAGATATAAGGCTGAAAGTAATGGATAATATAGTGAGCCAGTAGGTGGATGCGTGTAATAAATGGTGGTAGATATAAGGCTTAAAGTAATGGATAAGTTGGAGATTATAG
>NW_013716950.1:0-359 GCF_000517525.1 Limulus polyphemus | reverse complement strand
TTGTAGCTATGCGCGAAATTCGAAACAAACAAACAAACCAAACATTTTCGTGTACCATGGACGGCTGTCCTAATCGGCTGTTGTTTTTGTCGGGCACGAACCTCTCCTAGGATAGGTTTAGAAGTAATTGGGGGTAATTGAAAAGCTTCTTCGGTGCACCAGGACCTCTGTGGGTTATGAGGGGGGGGGGCTTGAACCTAGCAATCAAATTAAAAGTTGGCGAATCTTTCATAAGTCTATTCCTTTAATTTTTATTTTAAAGCTTTTTTATACTTTCGGATTTTATGGAAACTATAACAAGGCTATCTGCTACCGTTCCTAATTTCGAACTACTGACCTAAGGGTTTGTAACTAAGCAC
>NW_013716949.1:0-359 GCF_000517525.1 Limulus polyphemus | reverse complement strand
CCAGACAGCGCTTTGATGCACCCATAAAATTTACAATAAAGTTCTCCTATTTATATAAAATATTGTATATATTTTTCTGACCAAAGAATATGATTTACCGTCACTCTTATAACGCACCCATAGCCTCAAACTGTGAAGCATGTTTCATGTATCAACGGGGCGCGAACGATGAAACATTGGATTCACAATCCGAGCACACTAACAGCGATTATCCGGTCTAGAAGACAACAATAGATAAGAAATATCACAACCTGTTACAAAAGCTCTTACAGTTTCGAAGGACAAAAAAAAAATAAAGTGTAGCAATCAGAAACTCTCTCGGTGTGTAATAAGTAACCTGACAAACCATCGACTCTCTT
>NW_013716948.1:0-359 GCF_000517525.1 Limulus polyphemus | reverse complement strand
TAAAATCATATTAAATCTACCACTTGAAGCTGTTTTAGTAGAGCTGGAAGCAAGTAAAATTATCATTAATCTACCACTTGAAACTGTTTTAGTACAGTTTTAAGCAAGTAAAATTATCATAAATCTACCACTTGAAACTGTTTTAGTAGAAGCAAGTAAAATTATCATAAATATGCCCCTTGATGCTCTTTAATAGTGTTTGTAAACAAGTAAAATTATCATAAATTTACCACTTGAAACTGTTTTAGTGGAGTTTGTAAAAAAGTAAAATTATCATAAATCTACCACTTGAAACTGTTTTATTAGAGTTTGTAAGCAATCAAAATTATCATAAATCTTCCACAAGAAACTGTTTTAGT
>NW_013716947.1:0-359 GCF_000517525.1 Limulus polyphemus | reverse complement strand
TCAGATTAAACATTCACATCTATATATATATGATAAATAAATCTTCTGTTTAAACATTCACAACGATATACATATATATATGGTAAATAAAAACTACTGATTGAATATTCACATCGATATATATATATATGGTAAATAAAAATTTCTGAGTAAACATTTACAACGATATATATATGGTAATTATGTCTTGTGATTAAACATTTAGAATGATATATATAGATGGTAAATAAAATCCTTTTATTAAAAATTCACAACGATATATATATATGGTAAATATAAAGTTGTGATTAAAATTACACAACGATATATATATATATATATATATAGTAAATACAAACTTCTGATTAAAAATTCACAAC
>NW_013716946.1:0-359 GCF_000517525.1 Limulus polyphemus | reverse complement strand
GGTTTAAGGTGATCTAACCAAAGTATTATGTTAATATAACCTCCCCTACCCGGTTTAAGGTAATCTAACCAAAGTATTATGTTAATATAACTTCCCCTACCAGGTTTAAGGTAATCTAACCAAAGTATTATGTTAATATAACCCCCCCCTACCAGGTTTAAGGTGATCTAACCAAAGTATTATGTTAATATAACTTCCCCTACCAGGTTTAAGGTAATCTAACCAAAGTATTATGTTAATATAACTTCCCCTACCAAACATAATACTTTGGTTAGATCACCTTAAACCAATATAACACTCCCCTACCCGGTTTAAGGTGATCTAACCAAAGTATTATGTTAATATAACACCCCCTTACC
>NW_013716945.1:0-359 GCF_000517525.1 Limulus polyphemus | reverse complement strand
TAAGGTAAGTGATAGAAGTGTTTGGGAGGTGCGGTAAGGTAAGTGACAGAAGTGTTTGGGAGGTACGGTAAGGTAAGTGATAGAAGTGTTTGGGGGGTACGGTAGGGTAAGTGATAGAAGATTCTGTTTTGTGGGTACTCTAACAACTATTCAAAAAACAGATAAAAATACTGATTCAAAACACATTTTTAAACAAACCTAATAACGTGCAAACCAAATATAAAAATTACAAAAGCACGAATGAAATAATTTTCTCCCTTTTTAAACATTTTAATTGCTTACCTCTAATGTAGAAAATCAATAACACAAAGTAAGTTTGGGTGGTGATGACCAGTCAGCTACCTTCCCTCTGTTTTTTT
>NW_013716944.1:0-359 GCF_000517525.1 Limulus polyphemus | reverse complement strand
CCGTCATACAAATATAAAGTCTGTAATATAATATGGTTTTTTATAACGAATATTAGATCTATAAATAGATATTTGTTTTATTATTGTAGTAAGAGATTGTTATAACCAGAGAAGGTGATTTTATGAAGGGATAGATTCTTGTATAGTATTCCAAACTGTGCGATGCAATTTAATTTTGAATATAAGATATTAATTTTATTTAATAAACGTTCAGAAGCTGCCAGCAAGGTTGAATCACGTTCTATATAATATATAAATCTGTCAAAAATATTTGACCTTACAAAAACACGGAGATTTGAAACTTCAATTTAACACAAAAAATACAAAACCCTATATCCCGAGTGCTTTCTTCATCAGGG
>NW_013716943.1:0-359 GCF_000517525.1 Limulus polyphemus | reverse complement strand
TTTCTCGCTAACATTTCATTGATTAATGGTTCTCGCTAACATTTCATTGATTAATGGTAGTTCTCGCTAACATTTCATTGATTAATGGTTCTCGCTAACATTTCATTGATTAATGGTAGTTCTCGCTAACATTTCAATTGGTTAATGGTAGTTCACGCTAACATTTCATTGATTAATAGTAGTTCTTGCTAGCATTTCATTGATTAATGGTAGTTCTCGCTAACATTTCATTGATTAATAGTTCTCGCTAACATTTCATTTATTAATGGTTCTCGCTAACATTTCGTTGATTAATGGTAGTTCTCGCTAATATTTCATTGATTAATGGTTCGCGCTAACATTTCATTGGTTAATGGTAG
>NW_013716942.1:0-359 GCF_000517525.1 Limulus polyphemus | reverse complement strand
TAGATGGTAAATAATAAACTTCTTATTAAAAATTTACAACGATATATATATATGTGGTAAATAGAAACTTCGGATTAAAAATTAACAAATATATATATATATCGTTTTATTTACCATATCTTCTGATTAAAAATTCACAACTATATATATATATGGTAAATAAAAACTTCTGATAAAACATTCTTAACGATATATATATATATATATGTATATGGTAATTAAAAACTTCTGTTTAAAAAATCACATCAATATATATATATATATATATGGTAAATAAAAACTACTGATTTTACATTCACATCAATATGTATATATAGTAAATAAAAAGTTCTGATTAAACAGTTACAACGATATATACA
>NW_013716941.1:0-359 GCF_000517525.1 Limulus polyphemus | reverse complement strand
ATAAACACAATAAACTGAGACAACTAACTATAAACTTATTAAATGTCCCTTTCAAACTGAGACAACTAACTATAAACTTATTAAATGTCCCTTTCAAACTGAGACAACTAACTCTGAACTTATTAAATGTCCCTTTTAAACTGAGACAACTAACTATAAACTTATTAAATGTCCTTTCAAACTGAGACAACTAACTATAAACTTATTAAATGTCCCTTTTAAACTGAGACAACTTCTGAACTTATTAAATGTCCCTTTTAAACTGAGACAACTCTATAAACTTATTAAATGTCCCTTTTAAACTGAGACAACTAACTCTGAACTTATTAAATGTCCCTTTTAAATTGAGACAACTAACT
>NW_013716940.1:0-359 GCF_000517525.1 Limulus polyphemus | reverse complement strand
TTCTTCTATGTCAGAAGTTTTTCTGAAACATACAACAACATAACAGACATATTCCTCTATGTCAGAAGTTTCTCTGAAACATACAGACATATTCCTCTATGACAGAAGTCTCTCTGAAACATACAAACATACAGCCATATTTTTCTATGTCAGAAGTTTTCTGAAACATACAGACATATTTCTCTATGTCAGAAGTTTCTCTGAAACATACAGAAATACAACCATATTCCTCAATGTCAGAAGTCTCTCTGAAACATGCAGACATATTCTTCTATGTCAGAAGTTTCTCTGAAACATACAGACATATTCCTCTATGTCAGAAGTCTCTCTGAAACATACAAACATACAGTCATATTCTT
>NW_013716939.1:0-359 GCF_000517525.1 Limulus polyphemus | reverse complement strand
TAGCAGGAAAATACATGCAGTAACGAAGTACATCTTAATAGCAGGAAAATACATACAGTAACGAAGTACATCTTAATAGCAGGAAAATACATGCAGTAACGAAGTACATCTTAATAGCAGGAAAATACATACAGTAACGAAGTACATCTTAATAGCAGGAAAATACATACAGTAACGAAGTACATCTTAATAGCAGGAAAATACAAACAGTAACGAAGTACATCTTAATAGCCGGAAAATACACACAGTAACGAAGTACATCTTAACAGCCAGAAAATACATGCAGTAACGAAGTACATCTTAATAGCAGGAAAATACATGCAGTAACGAAGTACATCTTAATAGCAGGAAAATACATA
>NW_013716938.1:0-359 GCF_000517525.1 Limulus polyphemus | reverse complement strand
AGTCAGAGAGTAAAGGGATAAAAACGTGTCTTTTTGGTCATCTTAATAGGGTAAGTCAGAAAGTAAAGGGATAAAAACGTTGGTTATATTAATAGGGTGAGTCAGAGAGTAAAGGGATAAAAACGTGTCTTTTGGTTATCTTAATAGGTTAAGTCAGAGAGTAAAGGGATAAAAACGTGTCTTTTTGGTTATCTTAATACGATAAGTCAGAGAGTAAAGGGATAAAAACGTGTCTTTTTGGTCATCTTAATAGGGTGAGTCAGAGAGTAAAGGGATAAAAACGTGTCTTTTTGGTTATCTTAATAGGGTAAGTCAGAGAGTAAAGGGATAAAAACGTGTCTTTAGTCAGAGAGTAAGGG
>NW_013716937.1:0-359 GCF_000517525.1 Limulus polyphemus | reverse complement strand
GTACAGCAACATTAGCCACTACATACACGTACAGCAACACTAGCCACTACATACACGTACAGCAGCTGTACGTGTATGTAGTGGCTAATGTAACACTAGCCACTACATACACGTACAGCAACATTAGCCACTACATACACGTACAGCAAGACTTACACGTACAGCAACATTAGCCACTACATACACGTACAGCAACATTAGCCACTACATACACTAAATACACGTACAGCAACATTAGCCACTACATACACGTACAGCAACATTAGCCACTACATACACGTACAGCAACATTAGCCACTACATACACGTACAGCAACATTAGCCACTACATACACATACACGTACAGCAAGACTAGCCA
>NW_013716936.1:0-359 GCF_000517525.1 Limulus polyphemus | reverse complement strand
AAGCTCCCTAGTGTCTCAGCGGTATGTATGAAGACTTATAACGTTAAAAACCGAGTTTTGATACTTTTGGTGTGCACAGGACAGACAGCCCATTGTGTAGCTTTGCGTTTAACAACAACAAAATAAACAACCATAAAATAGGTGATCTCATCCAGTTTTTGTTTCGTCATTTCTGAGTGTGTTGTGATTCATTATGTGGACCCTACCAGTGGTAAACCGTGTGCTAATATTGAATCTCACCAGTGGTAAGCCGTGTGCAAATATTGAATCTCACCAGTGGTAAACCGTGTGCAAATATTGAATCCCACCAGTTATAAGCCGTGTGCAAATATTGAATCTCACCAGTTATAAGCCGTGTG
>NW_013716935.1:0-359 GCF_000517525.1 Limulus polyphemus | reverse complement strand
ATCCAGGGTCTTTTATGTACCTTGATACTAAGGTTAATGGTGTATACCTCTCAACCAGGGTCTGTTATATACCTTGATACTAAGGTTAATGGTGTATACCTCTCAACCAGGGTGTGTTATGTACCTTGATACTAAGGTTAATGGTGTATATACCTCTCAACCAGGGTCTGTTATGTACCTTTACACTAAGGTTAATGGTGTATATACCTCTCAACCACGGTGTGTTATGTACCTTGACACTAAGGTTAATGGTGTATACCTCTCAACCACGGTGTGTTATGTTCCTTTACACTAAAGTTATGGTGTATACCTCTCAACCAGGGTCTGTTATGCACCTTTACACTAAAGTTAATGGTGTA
>NW_013716934.1:0-359 GCF_000517525.1 Limulus polyphemus | reverse complement strand
AGGAAGCTTGTTCAAGGCTTGTGGCATGCAAAATAAATTACATGGCAATGTACGTAAAGTAATAGCTCTTTGTGATTCAGGGAGGTGAGTCTGAATATGAAATTCCACCCAATCAGCTTGTTCTCAGAGGGTATAGCATAATGGACTAATATACTGTGGTATTTATACTCCTCCATGATTTTATAAGTTTTGTGATAACGGCTAACGCTATTCATAAACATTGTACTTCAAACTATCAGAGCCTCCTGCATGCTACACTGTTGGCACAAGCCAATCCTTCTGCAACCTTTCTTTGGCTCTTTGATGGTTGGAACTAAACTGTTCAACTTTAGACTCATCTATCTAAAGCACATCGTGCC
>NW_013716933.1:0-359 GCF_000517525.1 Limulus polyphemus | reverse complement strand
CGTGTTTCTGTCATTAGTAAGTTAATAGTAACAAAACTTATCTGAACGTGTTTCTGTCATTAGAAAGTTAACAGTAACAAAACATATCTGAACGTGTTTCTGTCATTAGAAAGTTAATGGTAACAAAACTTATCTGACCGTGTTTCTGTCATTAGAAAGTTAACAGTAACAAAACATATCTGAACGTGTTTCTGTCATTAGAAAGTTAACAGTAACAAAACATATCTGAACGTGTTTCTGTCATTAGAAAGTTAACAGTAACAAAACATTCCTGAACGTGTTTCTGTCATTAGTAAGTTAATAGTAACAAAACTTATCTGAACGTGTTTCTGTCATTAGAAAGTTAACAGTAACAAAAC
>NW_013716932.1:0-359 GCF_000517525.1 Limulus polyphemus | reverse complement strand
AGTCGTATGTTAACAGCAGAGTAAACAATGAGAGTATATACTTTTTAGAGTCGTATGTTAACAGCAGAGTAAACAATGAGAATATATACTTTTTAGAGTCGTATGTTAACAGTAGAGTAAACAATGAGAGTATCTACATGTAGAGTCGTATGTTAACAGCAGAGTAAACAATGAGAATATATACTTTTTAGAGTCGTATGTTAACAGTAGTTTCATTGTTTACTCTACTGTTGTATCTACATGACTCTACGTATGTTAACAGTAGAGTAAACAATGAGAGTATCTACATGTAGAGTCGTATGTTAACAGCAGAGTAAACAATGAGAGTATCTACATGTAGGGAATATATACTTTTTAGG
>NW_013716931.1:0-359 GCF_000517525.1 Limulus polyphemus | reverse complement strand
TTTAATAGTTGTTTCAAGGGTTTAGTGCATTTGATGCATTTCAATTTATTTTCTTTGGATTAAGTTTTTCAGTGGTCTCTATACAATTAGTCTGACATACTGTGGTTAAGTAGTGAAGAAAATTCTTAAATATTCTGCATATGGTTAAAGTTCAAATGCTAAATGATTTAAAACCCACTTTATACATGTGTATCCAGTAATTGAGTTGTATATCATGTTTGAGAGTTTATACTAATGGGCTTGGGTAGTTTTGTGACAATATAATATGATTTCACACCACAGGATTATTTTATTGCTCTAAAAATTAGAAGACACTGTAACAGATGACTCACACATCAGTGCTACAGTAAACAGGAATT
>NW_013716930.1:0-359 GCF_000517525.1 Limulus polyphemus | reverse complement strand
TATGGATAATATGTAGATAGTACAATATTACATACGGATAATATTTAATAATATTGTACTATCTACTATCTACATATTATCCATATGCAATATTACATATCTACATATTATCCATAGCACAATATTACATACGGATAATATGTAGATAGTACAATATTACATATGGATAATATGTAGATAGTACAGTATTACATACGGATAATATGTAGATAGTACAATATTACATATGTATAATATGTAGGTAGTACAATATTACATATGGATAATATGTAGATAGTACAATATTACATACGGATAATATTTAGATAGTACAATATTACATATGGATAATATGTAGATAGTACAGTATTACATATGGA
>NW_013716929.1:0-359 GCF_000517525.1 Limulus polyphemus | reverse complement strand
CGATACGGTATAAAATATCTATAGATAAGACACATGACTAACTGTATAGAATATCAAACCTACGATACGGTATAAAATATCTATAGATAAGATATCTGACTAACTGTATAGAATATCAAACCTACGATACGGTATAAAATATCTATAGATAATATATATGACTAACTGTATAGAATATTAAACCTACGATACGGTATAAAATATCTATAGATAAGATATATGACTAACTGTATAGAATATCAAACCTACGATACGGTATAAAATATCTATAGATAAGACATATGACTAACTGTATAGAATATCAAACCTACGATACGGTATAAAATATCTATAGATAAGACATATGACTAACTGTATAG
>NW_013716928.1:0-359 GCF_000517525.1 Limulus polyphemus | reverse complement strand
TACCAGTAATTCACAGGACAGAACTGGAGATGTCTGTAATTTACATGGGAAAACATTAGGTACCAGTAATTCACAGGACAGAACTGGAGATGTCTGGAATTTACATGGGAAACTTTAGGTACCAGTAATTCACAGGACAGAACTGGAGATGTCTGTAATTTATATGGGAAAACATTAGGTACCAGTAATTCACAAGCCAGAACTGAAGATGTCTGTAATTTAAAAGGAAGAACTTAAGGTACCAGTAATTCACAGACCAGAACTGGAGATGTCTGGAATTTACATGGGAAAACTTAAGGTACCAGTAATTCACAGGACAGAACTGGAGATGTCTGTAATTTACATGGGAAAAATTTAGG
>NW_013716927.1:0-359 GCF_000517525.1 Limulus polyphemus | reverse complement strand
TTATATTTTACTATTCTGGTATAGTAACTTAAGTGTTAGCCGTGGGTATTATTGACCATCTAGTCTATGAGATAAAAATGGGGAACGGCTAATATAGATATCTCTTGTGTAAGCTGAAGAAAATAATAGAAAACTTATTTTTACGCATTGCATTGAGTAAGGAATTACGCTATACGTTCGGTTTATTTATTTCGAATTTTCATGCAAGGCTACGTATAGTCGTCCCTAATTTAGGAATTAACAGACTAGAGGGAAAGCATCTACCTTCCCAGACACAACCACCAACTTTAAAGCTCACGGAATAGTGCGATTTGGCTGTTCCATTTATAGCACACCTCCGTCTCAAAGCGTGGAGCGAG
>NW_013716926.1:0-359 GCF_000517525.1 Limulus polyphemus | reverse complement strand
CTAACCTTCCTTGACGTTTACAAAACTGTTTCTGTAGTTTGGTTAACCTTCCTTGACGTCTACAGAACTGTTTCTAAGGTTTGGTTAACCTTCCTTGACGTCTACAAAACTGTTTCTAAGTTTTGGTTAACCTTCCTTGACGTCTACAAAACTGTTTCTAAGTTTTGGTTAACCTTCCTTGACGTCTACAAAACTATTTCTAAGGTTTGGTTAACCTTCCTTGACGTCTATAAAACTGTTTCTGAAGTTTGACTAACCTTCCTTGACGTCTATAAAACTGTTTCTGAAGTTTGTCTAACCTTCTTTGACGTCTACAAAACTGTTTCTGAAGTTTGGATAACCTTCCTTGACGTCTATAA
>NW_013716925.1:0-359 GCF_000517525.1 Limulus polyphemus | reverse complement strand
ACCAGCATGTTGTTGTCTTAGTCCGTCATTCGGCTTAAAATTAGGAAGGTGCTGTAAACTTGATTTTGGCGTAAATACTATAAAAACAGGGCCAAACATAACCTAATAGTTTGAGTATAGAATGGTCCAAGGTTCGAGACGTAATGCCGTTGAAATTGCTACGCATTTTCAGCCGTGAACATGATACAAAAGTAAAAGTCAGCTCCGTTATTCGATTCAAAGCCAGAAAATATTGATTTATTTTCATTTCATTGCAGCGGGTTTTACTGGCTATGTTTTCGTTCCGGTCAGTATTAAAAATTAAAGATAGTTATACTTGAACCCTAGGGGTGTATGTCCTGGCCTTCACCCCGCATGTG
>NW_013716924.1:0-359 GCF_000517525.1 Limulus polyphemus | reverse complement strand
TGATGACGATGAACATTTATTTACTTTCACAAATTTTTACATGCCCTACATTTTAAAACATGAATAACACTTTTAAAATCACAATTACAGATAATTCCTCCCGGTGACTTAGCTGTAAGTATGTTGGCTTATAAATTTTAAAACATGAATAACACTTTTAAAATCACAATTACAGATAATCCCCCCCGGTGACTTAGCTGTTAGTATGTTGGCTAATAAGTTATAAGTTTTAAAACATGAATAACACTTTTAAAATCACAATTACAGATAATCCCCCCCCCGGTGACTTAGCTGTAAATATGTTGGCTATTAGATTTTAAAACATGAATAACACTTTTAAAATCACAATAACAGATAAT
>NW_013716923.1:0-359 GCF_000517525.1 Limulus polyphemus | reverse complement strand
AATAACATGGTCCACACGCTGGCTAGAAGAACAACAGGTCGTACATCAGAATAACATGATCCACATGTAGGCAAGAAGAATAACATAGTCCACATGTAGGCAAGAAGAACAACAGGTTGTACATTAGAATAACAAAGTCCACACGCTAGCTAGAAGAACAACAGGTTGTACATCAGAATAACAAAGTCCACACGCTGGCTAGAAGAACAACAGGTTGTACATCAGAATAACAAAGTCCACACGCTAGCCAGAAGAACAACAGGTTGTACACCAGAATAACATGGTCCACACGCTGGCAAGAAGAACAACAGGTTGTACATTAGAATTACAAAGTCCACACGCTGGCTAGAAGAACAACA
>NW_013716922.1:0-359 GCF_000517525.1 Limulus polyphemus | reverse complement strand
CCAACAGTAATGTTACCGAGTTGGAGATAATGTGGTAACCAAACTGATAAGATGGTAACACAGATGGAAGGTGTGTTCCAACAGAATGTTTACTGAGTTGGAGATAATATGGTATTCCAATTTACAAGATGGTAACACAGATTGAAGGTCTCATTTACTAAAATCTAAAATATAGTTTTCACTAGAAATTACAAGAACTGCAAATCATAACATGTGGTGATTACACAGGTAGATTGTTCTCAGCTATACAAGGTCAAGTGATTACACAGGTAGATTGTTCTCAGCTATACAAGGTCAAGTGATTACACAGGTAGATTGTTTTCAGCTATACAAGGCCAGGTGATTACACAGGTAGATTG
>NW_013716921.1:0-359 GCF_000517525.1 Limulus polyphemus | reverse complement strand
TCACCTGTCGTCAAACAACTTAATTCTATAAACGTGTTCTATCACCTGTTGTCAAACAACTTTGTACTATAAACGTGTTCTACCACAAACAACTGAGTACTATAAACGTGTTCTACCACAAACAACTGAGTACTATAAACATGTTCTACCACAAACAACTGAGTACTATAAACGTGTTCTACCACAAACAACTGAGTACTATAAACATGTTCTACCACAAACAACTTAGTACTATAAACGTGTTCTACCACAAACAACTGAGTAATATAAACGTGTTCTACCACAAACAACTGAGTAATATAAACGTGTTCTACCACAAACAACTTAGTTCTATGAACATGTTCTACCACAAACAACTG
>NW_013716920.1:0-359 GCF_000517525.1 Limulus polyphemus | reverse complement strand
ACTTCAGCTGTAACAGGGTGTCAAAGTACGGTAACACCTAAACAGGTTTCTACTTCAGCTGTAACAGGGTGTCAAAGTACGGTAACACCTAAACAGGTTTCTACTTCAGCTGTAACAGGGTGTCAAAGTATGGTAACACCTAAACGACACCCTGTTACAGCTGAAGTAGAAACCTGTTCCTGTTTAGGTGTTACCGTACTTTGACACCCTGTTACAGCTGAAGTAGAAACCTAAAGTACGGTAACACCTAAACAAGAACAGGTTTCTACTTCAGCTGTAACAGTGTGTCAAAGTACGGTAACACCTAAACAAGAACAGGTTTCTACTTCAGCTGTAACAGGGTGTCAAAGTATGGTAAC
>NW_013716919.1:0-359 GCF_000517525.1 Limulus polyphemus | reverse complement strand
GTCACAGTACAGTAGACACCGATATAAGATTGTTACCACAAGTCACGTACAGTAGACACCGATATAAGATTGTTACCACAAGTCACAGTACAGTAGACACCGATATAAGATTGTTACCACAAGTCACTGTACAGTAAACACTGATATAAGATTGTTACCACAAGTCACAGTACAGTAGACACTGATATAAGATCGGTTCCACATGTCACAATACAGTAGACACTGATATAAGATCTTTCCACAAGTCACAATACAGTAGACACTTATATAAGATTGGTACCACAAGTCACAGTACACTAAACACCGATATAAGATCGGTACCACAAGTCACAGTACAGTAGACACTGATATAAGATTGT
>NW_013716918.1:0-359 GCF_000517525.1 Limulus polyphemus | reverse complement strand
CACATGGCTATGCCAGGGCGGCCTGGTGGTTAGCGTATCCAATAGGAAATCCGAAGATCTTTGGTTCGAGACTTAGTACTACCAAACTACCACTCTGAAAGAAAGAAAAAATTCTATCCCGGGCAACAATTACAGTATCCTTAATCAACACCTGTAACTAGAAAACCCTTGGAATATAAAAATGTTATTTTAAATAAACTTAGTGCTAGTTTCATCTTTATAGGACTCTGGCAAGTATTAGAAGACATCACATCTACTCATTTTATCCAAATGGGCGAATCGTGCGTAAAACTACGAAGACAACATCAACGTTCAGTGTGAAGAAAAGTCTTTAAATAATATTTTTAACAGACCAGTTT
>NW_013716917.1:0-359 GCF_000517525.1 Limulus polyphemus | reverse complement strand
GCGTTATAAGAGTAACAGCCAAATCCAATTATTCTATTAGAGTAGTTTACGTGTTGGTTGTTGTTCACTAGCCGACTTCTCTTTGAATGCGTTATAAGAGTAACAGCCAAATCCAATTATTCTATTAGAGTGGCTTATATGTTGGTTGTTGTTCACTAGCCGACTTCTCTTTGAATACGTTATAAGAGTAACAGCCAAATCCAATTATTCTATTAGAGTAGTTTACGTGTTGGTGTTGTTCACTAGCCGACTTCTCATTTGAATACGTTATAAGAGTAACAGCCAAATCCAATTATTCTATTAGAATAGTTTACGTGTTTGCTGGTGTTCACTAGCCGACTTCTCTTTGAATACGTTAT
>NW_013716916.1:0-359 GCF_000517525.1 Limulus polyphemus | reverse complement strand
GGATACATATCGGCATATATTTAACTACTGAATTTAAACAAGACATGTGACAAAATGATGTTGTTTGGAGTTAAGCACAAAGTTACAAAATGCGCTGTCTGTGCTCTGCCCACCACGGGTATCGAAACCCGGTTTCTAGAGATGTAAGTCCGCAGACATGCCGCTGTGCTACTGGGGGGGGGGCGACAAAATTATGAGACATTTCTTTTGGCAAAAAATTATACAAGATGTTTCATACCTGTCAGTTGGTCGGAAAACCTAACTAGAAACTTCCTGTTGATCCTTTGCAACCTCTACCAGATTTCAAAGAACCCTTCAGTCGTGTAATTGTGGATTGTGTTGGGCTTTTACCAAAAACT
>NW_013716915.1:0-359 GCF_000517525.1 Limulus polyphemus | reverse complement strand
CTGTTGTAGATTTAATTTTCGTTGAACAACTTAACATCAATATAACTGTGTTTAAGCAAAACTTCTGCGTCCTCCAAAATAACGTCTCGTGACCAATGAAAATCCATCAAACAGCTCCGAAAGTGTAACTTTAGACGACCCTGAAATCTTAGATAAATTACTACAAAAAATGCTACTATTTAGGTGTGGATTCAAGTAGCAGAACAATTCCAATTGTACAGGGTGTCCCTGAACCCGTAGGGAAAATAGACATTATATAGTTAAAGTTCAACAAACACATTTCTAATGCCAGTTGTACATATTTCAGGAAATAAGTACCCTGATGACACACTACTTCGCTCCCTGTTGATGGATCTTCA
>NW_013716914.1:0-359 GCF_000517525.1 Limulus polyphemus | reverse complement strand
GTCTGAGATAGTTATGTCTATCTATTAATTGTCTGAGATTGTTATGTCTACCTAAATAATTGTCTGAGGTAGTTATTCCTATCTATGTAATTGTCTGAGATTGTTATGTCTATAGAATTGTTTGAGATAGTTATGCCTATCTATGTAATTGTCTGAGATAGTTATGTCTATCTATAGAATTGTTTGAGATAGTTATCAGTTAGCATTTGGGTTTTTCTGCTACTAATTTATTATTCAGTGTAATGTTATTTCAGTCCTGTTCATTATCGTGTTTCCTTTATTTGAATATTTTAAAAATACCTTCTAAATATCAAGGTTGTCGATCTTCACTTCTGCGGATAAAACGAAGTTGTCCTATA
>NW_013716913.1:0-359 GCF_000517525.1 Limulus polyphemus | reverse complement strand
AAGTACAACACAAAAGTCATCGTGTCTGTAGACCAAAAGTACAACATAAAAGTCATCGTGTCTGTAGACCAAAAGTACAACATAAAAGTCATCGTGTCTGTAGACCAAAAGTACAACATAAAAGTCATCGTGTCTGTTTTTTTAATCTGTGAACTCGTTTGTTCTGATCATTAAACACCACGTGTTCTGTGTGTTGTTAGTTCTAAACACATAACTCAGTATACAGTATACATTTCTCTTAATAGTAAAACACTTGACAGAAACCGACTCATTAATGAGGATCGTTACAAAAGATATGGGACGTTATGGACTTGAGTACCCACATCTCGCTCTCCTAACTTGTATTTCATTGGTTGTGG
>NW_013716912.1:0-359 GCF_000517525.1 Limulus polyphemus | reverse complement strand
AAAGATTTATTGTTACGCAATGGTTGCCATGGTAGATGAAATTAAGACTAGGGATAGAATAAGAAAACAAACGGTTAACAGGTGCTGGTTGCCATAGTATACAAAAATAAAGCCATGAGATAAGATAAGAAAACAAATGGTCAACAGATACTGGTTACCACGGTATAGGACAACAGAAAAAAGAAGCATCTGAAGCCAAGATTTAAAAACATAAAAAAAGGTATTTTTCATGTCAACTCCTAAACAGTACAACCTGTTTTACACACATTTCTCTGAAGTGTATAGTAAAATGTACCGTTAGGATCAAGTTTTCGAAGGGACAATATAATCTTAGTGTATAGTAAAATGTACCGTTAGGA
>NW_013716911.1:0-359 GCF_000517525.1 Limulus polyphemus | reverse complement strand
AGTGCGAGTGGGTGTTTAAAATTAAATTATTTAGCTAGTACATGCCTAACCTGGCTGTTGTGTGAATGGGTGTTTAAAATTAAACTATTTAGCTAGTACATGCTTAACCTGGCTGTAGTGTGAATGGGTGTTTAAAATTAAACTATTTAGCTAGTACATGCTTAACCTGGCTGTAGTGTGAATGGGTGTTTAAAATTAAACTATTTAGCTAGTACATGCCTAACCTGGCTGTTGTGTGAATGGGTGTTTAAAATTAAACTATTTAGCTAGTACATGACTAACCTAGCTGTTGTGTGAATGGATGTTTAAAATTAAACTATTTAGCTAGTACATGCCTAACCTAGCTGTTGTGTGAATGG
>NW_013716910.1:0-359 GCF_000517525.1 Limulus polyphemus | reverse complement strand
TTTCTTTCAGTGGATATCCTATCATAGTTACACCCTTATCCCTGATAGCTTTCTTTCAGTGGATATCCTATCATAGTCACATCCTTATCCCTGATACCATTCTTTCAGTGGATATCCTATCATACTCGCATCTTTATCCCTGATAACTTTCTTTCAGTGGATATCCTATCATAGTCACATCTTTATCAATGATAACTTTCTTTAAGTGGATATCCTATCATAGTCACATCCTTATCCCTGATACCTTTCTTTCAGTGGATATCCTATCATAGTCACACCCTTATTCCTGATAACTTTCTTTCAGTGGATATCCTATCATAGTCACATCCTTATCCCTGATAGCTTTCTTTCAGTGGATA
>NW_013716909.1:0-359 GCF_000517525.1 Limulus polyphemus | reverse complement strand
ATGTGTTATCATTGATATGTTATGTGGTTTTACTGTCTCCTTATGTGTTATCATTTGATATGTTATGTGGTTTTTACTGTCTCCTTATGTGTTATCATTTGATATGTTATGTGGTTTTTACTGTCTCCTTTCGTGTTATCGGTCGAGATGTTATGTGGTTTTTACTGTCTCCTTATGTGTTATCGTTTGAGATGTTATGTGATTTTTACTGCCTTCTTTTATGTTATCGTTCGAGATGTTATGTGGCTTTTACTGTCTCCTTATGTGTTATCAATCGAGATGTTATGTGTTTTTACTGTCTCCTTATGGGTTATCGTTCAAGATGTTATGTGATTTTTACTGCCTTCTTTTGTGTTATC
>NW_013716908.1:0-359 GCF_000517525.1 Limulus polyphemus | reverse complement strand
GATAAGGGGCTTGATGCTTGAAACTAACCAGTAAGTCACACTACAATGAATCTATATTACACATATAATGATGAATGGCAGACTAAAGTAATAAGGGGCTTGATGCTTGAAACTGACCAGTAAGTCACACTACAATGAAACTATATTACACATATTATGATGAATGGCAGACCAAAGTAATAAGGGGCTTGATGCTTGAAACTAACCAGTAAGTCACACTACAATGAAACTATATTACACATATTATGATGAATGGCAGACCAAAGTGATAAGGGGCTTGATGCTTGAAACTAACCAGTAAGTCACACTACAATGAATCTATATTACACATATAATGATGAATGGCAGACTAAAGTAAT
>NW_013716907.1:0-359 GCF_000517525.1 Limulus polyphemus | reverse complement strand
TAACACCAGCGATGGTTATTAACCAGAACCAAGGTATTCATGTGTTGTCATAACACTAGTGACGGCTATTAATAAAAACCGGAGTATTCATGTGTTATCATAACACCAGCGATAGTTATTAATCAGAACCCAGTATTCATGTGTTATCGTAACACCAGTGATGGATAGTGATCAGAACCCAGTATTCATGTGTTATCGTAACACCAGTGATGGATAATGATCAGAACCCAGTATTCATGTGTTATCGTAACACCAGTGATGGATACGTAACACCAGTGATGGATAGTGATCAGAACCCAGTATTCATGTGTTATAGTTAAACCAGTGATGGATAGTGATCAGAACCCAGTATTCATGTG
>NW_013716906.1:0-359 GCF_000517525.1 Limulus polyphemus | reverse complement strand
TGCTGATTGATCAAGAAGTGTATAAGGAACAGATATACACACACTCACATATTGACGTTTATTCATATATATATATCTAAAATAGGTTCAAATTCTTCTTTATTCTACTTTACTTCGAAAATCAGTAGTTCATAACAACTTTAAAAGAATATTTTGTCTCCCAGTAAGTCAGTAATAGGTTTACTGTCTTACAAACACTAAAATCCTGGGTTCGATTCATAGAGGTGGACAGAGTGCAAACAGCCTATTATATAGTTTTGTGATAAAACAAAAATAATTTCTGTTTTTTACCTAAATGAAGATTAGATTCCCTTTTACAGCTAACTTTAGAAAATGCTCACCTTCAAAGACGGCCCGGC
>NW_013716905.1:0-359 GCF_000517525.1 Limulus polyphemus | reverse complement strand
CACGTTACTTTAAAGTCAAATCTTCGTTAACACGTGTATAACAACACAAATCGCGTTACGTTAAAGTCAAATCTTCGTTAACACGTGTATAACAACACAAATCACGTTACGTTAAAGTCAAATCTTCGTTAATACGTGTATAACAACACAAATCACGTTACGTTAAAGTCAAATCTTCGTTAACACGTGTATAACAACACAAATCACGTTACGTTAAAGTCAAATCTTCGTTAACACGTGTATAATAACACAAATCACGTTACGTTAAAGTCAAATCTTCGTAAACACGTGTATAACAACACAAATCACGTTACGTTAAAGTGAAGTCTTCGTTAACACGTGTATAACAACACAAATCA
>NW_013716904.1:0-359 GCF_000517525.1 Limulus polyphemus | reverse complement strand
GTGTTTTTTTAATGTAGTGGATCAAACATACTCGTTCTTTCAGCCGTTTGTGTTTTATAATGTAATGGATCGAACACACTCGTCCTTTCAGCCGTTTGTGTTTTATAATGTAATCGTCCTTTCAGCCGTTTGTGTTTTATAATGTAATGGATCGAACATATTCGTCCTTTCAGCCATTTGTGTTTTATAATGTAATGGATCCAACATACTCGTTCTTTCAGCCTTTTGTGTTTTATAATGTAATGGATCGAACATACTCGTCCTTTCAGCCGTTTGTGTTTTATAATGTAATGGATCCAACATACTCGTCCTTTCAGTCGTTTGTGTTTTATAGTGTAATGGATCGAATATACTCGTCC
>NW_013716903.1:0-359 GCF_000517525.1 Limulus polyphemus | reverse complement strand
CGGTTGTTACATTAACTCATTATTTACAGTCCTAACTATGACTGTCAACGGACGTTTGTTACATTAACTCATTATTTACAGTCCTAACTATGACTGTCAACGGACGGTTGTTACATTAACTCATTATTTACAGTCCTAACTATGACTGTCAACGGACGTTTGTTACATTAACTCATTATTTATAGTCCTAACTATGACTCTCAACGGACGTTTGTTACATTAACTCATTATTTACAGCCCTAACTATGACAGAAAGGACGACTGTTACATTAACTCATTAATTACAGTCCTAACTATGATAGAAAGTACGATTGTTACATTAACTAATTATTTACAGTCCTAACTATGACTATCAACGG
>NW_013716902.1:0-359 GCF_000517525.1 Limulus polyphemus | reverse complement strand
AGAGAGATTTAGAGAGCGATGTCAGAACGAGATACCTAATACTTTCGTAACTCATGATTGCATATCATTTTCTGTACTTAACTCAAAAGTTTCAAATTTTGTACTTGGATGAATTGTATTTTGTACCCTCCAATTAATAATGCTTGTGAAGTTGTCAACGAATTATTTACGACTGATAAGTGAGCTAATTTAAGCCCATAAGTAATCATGAATTTTTTACGGGGATAACAATTTCAGATAGGAAGTAAGGAGAGGTGTACATGAGACTGTGATAAGTTTGTTTGTTTGTTTGTTGAATTTCGCGCAAAACTACTCGAGGCCTAACTGCGCTTGTCCTTCATAATTTTGAAGTGATAGAT
>NW_013716901.1:0-359 GCF_000517525.1 Limulus polyphemus | reverse complement strand
ATCCTAGACAGATGTAGTCAAAACGTTCTAGATAGACGTAGTCTAAACTTCCTAGATAGATGTAGTCAAAACGTCCTAGACAGATGTAGTCATAACTTCCTAGATAGATGTAGTCAAAACGTCCTAGACAGATGTAGTCATAACTTCCTAGATAGATGTAGTCAAAACGTCCTAGACAGATGTAGTCAAAACCTCCTAGACAAATGTAGTCAAAACGTCCTAGATAGATGTAGTCAAAACGTTCTAGATAGATGTAGTCATAACTTCCTAGATAGATGTAGTCTAAACTTCCTAGACAGATGTAGTCAAAACTTCCTAGATAGATGTAGTCAAACGTCCTAGACAGATGTAGTCAAAAC
>NW_013716900.1:0-359 GCF_000517525.1 Limulus polyphemus | reverse complement strand
ATATATCTAGTCATCATAAAGAAAGTGTTCATATATCCAGTAATCATAAAGGAAAGTGATCATATATCTAGTAATCATAAAGAAGTGATCATATATCTAGTAATCATAAAGAAAGTGATCATATATCTAATCATCATAAAGAAAGTGATCATATATCTAGTAACCATAAAGAAGAAAGTGATCATATATCTAATCATCATAAAGAAAGTGATCATATATCTCGTAACCATAAAGAAGAAAGTGTTCATATATCCAGTCATCATAAAGAAAGTGTTCATATATCCAGTCATCATAAAGAAGAAAGTGTTCATATATCCAGTCATCATAAAGAAAGTGACCATACATCTAGTCATCATAAA
>NW_013716899.1:0-359 GCF_000517525.1 Limulus polyphemus | reverse complement strand
CGAACGAACTGTTTGACTTCGTATTGCTTCAGTTTTTGTTGACCTCTCGTGCCCTCCAGTCTGTCTGAAGGATATGTATCGAATCGTAGATCCGAGTGCGGGGGTTACGAGAAACTTTACAAAGCCGTCGAGTTTCTAACCAAGAATCTAACGAACACCCATGTTAAATGTATAGTGGAACTGAACTTGTGTATATTAACCAAAACTCTGTACAACAAGTCTCCAAGGGACAGGCTATAATGTGGGGTATGTGTCCTGATTTGTTTTTTGTTTTTTTTAGTTGACTGCGGAAGTAGGACCCACATAGCGATGGAGGATACACCGTCTGTCAGTCTTAATCTCAGTTCGCTGAGCCTCAC
>NW_013716898.1:0-359 GCF_000517525.1 Limulus polyphemus | reverse complement strand
TTTATTATAATGTTAATTTAGATACATCAGTTTATTATAATGCTATTTCGATACATTAGTTTATTATAATGTTAATTTAGATACATCGGTTTATTATAATGCTAATTTAGATACATCAGTTTATTATAATGTTAATTTAGATACATCAGTTTATTATAATGTTAATTTAGATACATCAGTTTATTATAATGTTAATTTAGATACATCAGTTTATTATAATGTTAATTTAGATACATCAGTTTATTATAATGTTAATTTAGATACATCAGTTTATTATAATGTTAATTTAGATACATCGGTTTATTATAATGCTAATTTAGATACATCAGTTTATTATAATGTTAATTTAGATACATCAG
>NW_013716897.1:0-359 GCF_000517525.1 Limulus polyphemus | reverse complement strand
AACAATTACGTCGTTACCAGATATTTGTTTGATTTATTAACCGATTAACGGAATTAACTGTCACTTTTATAACGCAACAGGGCACAGATAGATATTGTGTAGCTCAGTACTAAGAAGCCCAACAATAAGCCAACATTCTAAGTTTTACGTATAGAAAAATACCTCTTTTGTTATTCATAAAAAACGTAAGTAAATGTAGTTATCTAGGAACCACATGTTGGTTTATTAATGGGTTTGATCTGTAAAAAACACATTTATGTTGAAGAATTTTTCTTTAGCATAAAAAAATGTTTTATTTGTGTTACGGTTTATAAGATAAAACGCATTTATGTTGAAGAATTTTTCTTTAGCATAAAAAA
>NW_013716896.1:0-359 GCF_000517525.1 Limulus polyphemus | reverse complement strand
GAATGAAACAACCCTTACTAGATTCTTTCCGCCCAAAATGGAAGAAGTGGTTATCACCAAGTGTCAGTTTTGCCTCATAGTTTACGTTTTCTGTTATCCCTTGATGGAACTGACAGTTTCTCGAAGAAATTGTTTGTGATCCCTTGATGGAACTGACAGTTTCTCGAAGAAATTGTTTGTGATCCCTTGATGGAACTAACAGTTTCTCGAAGAAATTGTTTGTGATTCTTGGATGGAACTGACAGTTTCTCAAAGAAATTGTTTGTGATCCCTTGATGGAACTAACAGTTTCTCGAAGAAATTATTTGTGATTCTTGGATGGAACTGACAGTTTCTCAAAGAAATTGTCTGTGATCCCT
>NW_013716895.1:0-359 GCF_000517525.1 Limulus polyphemus | reverse complement strand
GAATACCTGGTCCAAACATTACATGTACAATAGATTGAGGACTGTCTAATACAACCAGACAGAATACCTGGTCCAAACGTTACATGTCCAATAGGTTGAGGACTGTCTAATACAACCAGACAGAATACCTGGTCCAAACATTACATGTACAATAGATTGAGGACTGTCTAACCAGACAGAATACCTGGTCCAAACATTTCATTTCAAAAATTATTTTATTTGAAATTCTTCTATAGTTTTTAACTTAATATATTTATTCTCTCGTCTACTTCTATAGTTTTTAACTTAATATATTTATTCTCTCGTCTACTTCTATACTTTTTAACTTAGTATATTTATTCTCTCGTCTGCTTCTATAG
>NW_013716894.1:0-359 GCF_000517525.1 Limulus polyphemus | reverse complement strand
CCAGCATAACTAAAGACCTACTGAATGTATTTTTAGATATAAGTACGAGCACAACTAAAGACCTGCTGAATTTATTTTTAGATATAAATAAGAGCATAACTAAAGACCTGCTGGATTTATTTTTAGATATTAATACCAGCATAACTAAAGACCTGCTGAATTTATTTTTAGATATAAATACCAGCATAACTAAAGACCTGCTGAATGTATTTTTAGATATAAATCGAGCATAACTAATGACCTGCTGAATTTATTTTTAGATATAAATACGAGCATAACTAAAGACCTGCTGAATGTATTTTTAGATATAAATACCAGCATAACTAAAGACCTGCTGAATTTATTTTTAGATATAAATA
>NW_013716893.1:0-359 GCF_000517525.1 Limulus polyphemus | reverse complement strand
CACTAGTGACACTTCGTAACCACCACTTCTGACACTAATAACCAACACAAGTGATACTAATAACCACCACTAGTGACACTAGTAACCACCACTAGTGACACTAATAATCACCGCTAGTGACACTAGTAACCACCACTAGTGACACTAATAACCACCACTAGTCATACTAGTAATCGCCACTAGTGACACTAGTATCCGCCACTAGAAATACTAGTAACCACCACTAGTGACACTAGTACTCACCACTAGAGACAATAATAACCACAGCTGGTGACACTAATAACTACTACTAGTGACACTAGTAACCACCACTAGTGATACTAGTAACAACCACTAGTGACACTAGTAACCATCACTAG
>NW_013716892.1:0-359 GCF_000517525.1 Limulus polyphemus | reverse complement strand
TAACAGTATATAGTGATCCCTGGCGTCTTTCTGTCTCCCGATTGAAGAGCTTTGCACGCAAGTAAAGCTCAACAATTAATTTTGAAATGATGGAAGAACAGGCACAAATAATGTTGATGCCAAATTTTATTACGCAAGCAGGATACACTAAATTGTTAGGAATTAATCACACTATCATTCACATTGACGTAACATATATAATAAACATGTAGATTTATTAATACTAAATATAAATGACCTTATAACACTAAAATTTTGTTTTTATTAAATTAGACACTCAACGTTTCGCTTTAAAGCTTTTTCAGAAGTGTTCACTAAAACACAAACCGAAACTGACAGTACACAGCTTCAAAGCTTTG
>NW_013716891.1:0-359 GCF_000517525.1 Limulus polyphemus | reverse complement strand
TTTTTTTAATTTGTTTATGCAGATTACCATTTAGTTTATAATTTATAG
Source organism: Limulus polyphemus (assembly GCF_000517525.1). Lineage (NCBI taxonomy): Eukaryota > Metazoa > Arthropoda > Merostomata > Xiphosura > Limulidae > Limulus > Limulus polyphemus. The sequence goes on along the minus strand of NW_013716891.1, from coordinate 311 downwards.
AGGCGCTGCTTCATTTTTAATGCCTGCCAGTGGTTCAGTGGTTAGTCTGAAGGCTTATAACACTAAAAACGGGTTTCGATACACGTGGTGGGCACAGCACAACGAGCCAATGGTGCAGCTTTGCGACCTAAACGGACAAAAAAAAAAAAACCAAAAAAAAACAGACAAAATCCTTTTTATGAGGCGCGGATTGGCCCTGTGGCTGAGCCCTGAATTTTGAGATTAAACTGAGTTCGATTCTGTGTGATATCACAAAATATTCCCTGCACTTTAGGTTGTGTGTACTGTTACGTCTCCGTGTGTTGATTAAC
>NW_013716890.1:0-359 GCF_000517525.1 Limulus polyphemus | reverse complement strand
AAAACAATAACTGTCTCTTGCAAGACCAGAACAACTCTGGAACTGTCCAGTGGAACCATGGTTAAAATCATAATTGTCTCTCAGAAAACCAGAATCACTCTGGTATAGTCCAGTGGAACCATGGGTAAAATCATAATTGTCTCTCAGAAGACTAGAACCACTATGGATCAGTCCAGTGGAACCATGGTTAAAATCATATTTTTTTCAGAAGACTAGAACCGCTATGGACCAGTCCAGTGGATCCATGGTTGAAATCATTTTTTTTCCTGAAGACTAAAGCTCTGCACTAGTGATTTCTTTCCGTGCTAATTTTAGTCCACCGCTATTTTCATCCTCGAAAAGAACGTTATTAATTTGTT
>NW_013716889.1:0-359 GCF_000517525.1 Limulus polyphemus | reverse complement strand
TAGTATAAGGTAAGAACAACGTCAGACACATGGACCAAACAATCATAGTATAAGGTAAGAACAACGTCAGACACGTGGACCAAACAATCATAGTATAGGGTAAGAACAACTTCAGACACATGGACCAAACAATCATAGTATAAGGTAAGAACAGTGTCAGACACATGGACCAAACAATCATAGTATAAGGTAAGAACAGCGTCAGACACATGGACCAAACAATCATAGTATGTACAATATAAATATGTAAATATGTACTTAAGACATGTTCTCTACGGTAATGGTGTGTCATTTCTCATGATAATATGTACTTAAGACATGTTCTCTGTAGTAATGGTGTGTCATTTCTCATGATAATA
>NW_013716888.1:0-359 GCF_000517525.1 Limulus polyphemus | reverse complement strand
GTCGCAGCATTGATTACTAGAGATACAGTAAAGTGGTTTTATGGTAGTCGCAGCATTGATTACTAGAGATACAGTAAAGTGGTTTTATGGTAGTCACAGCATTGATTACTAGAGATACAGTAAAGGTGTTTTATGGTAGTCACAGCATTGATTACTAGAGATACAGTAAAGTTGCTTTATGGTAGTCGCAGCATTGATTACTAGAGACACAGTAAAGTTGCTTTATGGTAGTCGCAGCATTGATTACTAGAGACACAGTAAAGTTGCTTTATGGTAGTCGCAGCATTGATTACTAGAGACACAGTAAAGTTGCTTTATGGTAGTCGCAGCATTGATTACTAGAGACACAGTAAAGTTGC
>NW_013716887.1:0-359 GCF_000517525.1 Limulus polyphemus | reverse complement strand
TTAACACACTCGACTACTCAATCAATTTGAAATACAGAATACGATCCAATAATTAAATCTGTTCAATAACTCTTCTACAGGAACGGGTCTGGCACGGCCTGATGATTAACACACTCGACTCTCAATCAATTTGAAATCCAGAATACGATCCAATAATTAAATCTGTTCAATAACTCTTCTACAGGAACGGGTCTGGAATGACCTGGTGATTAACATACTCGACTCTCAATCAATTTGAAATACAGAATACGATCCAATAATTAAATCTGTTATATAACTCTTCTACAGGAACGGATCTGGCACGGCCTGATGATTAACATACTCGACTCTCAATCAATTTGAAATACAGAATACTATTC
>NW_013716886.1:0-359 GCF_000517525.1 Limulus polyphemus | reverse complement strand
CACTCTCTCTCTCCCCAATGTTTTAAACTAGTATAAACAAAGTAGGCTTTTTTATTTAATATATATATATATATTATTTAAATCTTTTTTTCTTTTCATCGGTGTCACATTCAAGACATACGTTAATCAAATCTGTTTCTGACTAATTCTGTTAAATGCTTTTGGTAGTGTAATAAGGCACGGATGAGAAAGAGTTAGAGTAGTGTTAGCTCCTTTTTACAGTAGTGTATGGTCAGTGCTGCTGTTAAACACGACAGCTACCTTGAAAACGGTTTAATAATCGTTTCTTTATGTGTTAAATGTTTTGATTTACATTATTTACATTGTAATCAATAAGAATAAAAAATGTTTGTGTCGTA
>NW_013716885.1:0-359 GCF_000517525.1 Limulus polyphemus | reverse complement strand
TTCATGGATTCAGGGTGACACTTTGAGCTGTGTGTTCATGGATTCAGGGTGACACTTTGAGCTGTGTGTAGATTAATATGGGTAGTAATCAGTTTTGTATAGAAGAGTTGCTCAGTCAAGTAATATTATATTGATCACCGTATTACTAAACAAAATTCAGATATTCAAATTTATGTTCGCATAAGTTTTGTAATTCGCATGACACACAACGCTGTTCTTCAGTGTGAAAAAATGACTTCTACTACAGAAAAACAGAGTAATGTTTTTATGGATATTGAATTCATACCGATATTTTTAAACCAAAGTAAAATAATATTATATATATAAGTATATATCTTACGGATACAACTAATCAGTTT
>NW_013716884.1:0-359 GCF_000517525.1 Limulus polyphemus | reverse complement strand
CTGAAATTAGTAGCGATGTAAGCTGATATTGATTAGTTATTTAACCCGACACATTATTAATTATATAAGCTGATATTAGTATTGATATAAACTGATATTAGTAGCGATATAAGCTGATATTGATTAGTTATTTAACCCGACACATTATTAATTATATAAGCTGATATTAGTATTGATATAAACTGATATTAGTAGCGATGTAAGCTAATATTGATTAGTTATTTAACCCGACACATTATATAAGCTGATATTAGTATTGATATAAACTGATATTAGTAGCGATATAAGCTGACATAAGTAGTAAGATAATAGTAATACCAATGATATAACCTGAATAGGTTTAATTATATTTGTATTAA
>NW_013716883.1:0-359 GCF_000517525.1 Limulus polyphemus | reverse complement strand
ATTCTTTTTGGTTTGCCCCTGAAGAAGAAAGGTCGACCTTTCAAAACCGCTCGGGTTATAGTCGTTTTTATTCATTCTTTTTTTGGTTTTCATTTATAGAAATTATATCCAAATTAAGATAAAAATATTTTAAAAAAATAGTTTATCATTGCGTGTATGGTATTCAGACCGTTGCAAGATAAGTATACATTGTCTCCTAGGGATGACATAAATATATGATCCACTTTATAGCTTATTTTATAGGAATATATGGGCACAGGATAAAACATCTAAACAAAACAATATTCAACTCTCTGCTAAAGTTACATTTTGTACACTCGAGTTCCCCTAATTGAACAGAGGGGGTTGTTTAAATGGGG
>NW_013716882.1:0-360 GCF_000517525.1 Limulus polyphemus | reverse complement strand
AATGTTATATAATGTATTTTTTACTAGTATGGGATGTTATAGAGTGGTTTTATTTTACTAGTATGGGATTTTATAAGGTGATTTTTTTTTACTATTATGGAATGTTATAGGGTGATTTTTTTTACTAGTATGGGATGTTAAAAAGGGTTTTTGTTTGCTAGTATGGGATGTTAAAAAGGGTTTTTTGTTTGCTAGTATGGGATGTTAAAAAGCGTTTTTTGTTTGCTAGTATGGGATGTTAAAAAGCGTTTTTTGTTTACTATTATGGGATGTTATAGGGTGATTTCTTTTTTTTACTATTAGGGGATGTTATAGGGTGATTTCTTTCTTTTTTTACTATTATGGGATTTTATAGGGTGG
>NW_013716881.1:0-360 GCF_000517525.1 Limulus polyphemus | reverse complement strand
AGTGTAGATAGCACTAGAAGCCGACCAAACACAAGTCTTTAGAGAGTGGCTACAAGTTTCACATAGTGTAGATAGCACTAGAAGCCGACCAAACACAAGTCTTTAGAGAGTGGCTACAAGTTTCACATAGTGTAGATAGCACTAGAAGCCGACTAAACACAAGTCTTTAGAGTGGCTACAAGTTTCACATCGTGTGGCTAGCACCAGAAGCCGACCGAACACATGTCGTTGTAGAGTGGCTACAAATCTCACATAGTGTGGTTAACACTAGAAGCCGACCAATCACAAGTCGCTGTAGAGCGGCTACAAGTCTCACAAAATGTTTTTAGTAGGATGTGGACTCACTTTCAGATAACTAGA
>NW_013716880.1:0-360 GCF_000517525.1 Limulus polyphemus | reverse complement strand
AGTGTTATATTTACACTATCTTTCATGATATATAACACTATTTTATTTATGTCAGTCTTCATGCTGTATAACAGTGTTATATTTACACTATCCTTCATGATATATAACACTATTTTATTTATGTCAGTCTTCGTTATACAGTATTGTGTTATATTTACACTATCCTTCATGATATATAACACTATTTTATTTATGTCAGTCTTCATGCTGTATAACAGTGTTATATTTACACTATCCTTCATGATATATAACACTATTTTATTTATGTCAGTCTTCATACTGTATAACAGTGTTATATTTACACTATCCTTCATGATATATAACACTATTTTATTTATGTCAGTCTTCATGCTGTATAAC
>NW_013716879.1:0-360 GCF_000517525.1 Limulus polyphemus | reverse complement strand
CTTCTTCACTATTGACTGATTTCTATTTCTGAGAACAGAAACCAACTATCTTGTGACATATCCTGCTCAACGAACACGGGGTAACAAATAAAATAAAAAATTGAACTAGTTGAATAAATCAATCGAAATTTAGTGCAGTCTGTCCGAAATAGATTTGTGGCTAATTCCAAGTACTAATGACCAGTCACATGGCGCTGCTATTGGAAAACAAATAAACTGAGGTTTTCTTTATCAGCCTTTGTTCTACAGAGTTCTACCTGGTTATCGTTGTGTTTACTTATACACAGATGCTTCTGAAGAGACAGAAAGCTGTTTATATATTCACTGTTCCAGTAGAGGCAATTATCCACTTGTCTACAG
>NW_013716878.1:0-360 GCF_000517525.1 Limulus polyphemus | reverse complement strand
AGATAGAACACTTGGTATTTATTTATATCGTAGATAGAACACTTGGTATTATTTATATCGTAGATAGAACACTTGGTATTATTTATATCGTAGATAGAACACTTGGTAATTATTTATATCGTAGATAGAACACTTGGTAATTATTTATATCGAAGATAGAACACTTGGTAATTATTTATATCATATATAGAACACTTGGTAATTATTTATATCATATATAGAACACTTGGTAATTATTTATATCGTAGATAGAACATTTGGTAATTATTTATATCTTAGATAGAACACTTCGTAATTATTCAAATAAGCGAGATGTTAGTAAACTATGTATATTTGAAGTATCTAAATACTCTGTTGATA
>NW_013716877.1:0-360 GCF_000517525.1 Limulus polyphemus | reverse complement strand
AGTTACTTCTAGAGACAATACCGATAATCGAGTCCCAGTCACCGTTAGTGAAAACTTAATAGCAACATTCGATTCCTAGTCACCTCTAGAGACAATACCAACAATCGCGTCCCAATCACCTTTTGTGTCAACTTAATAGCAACCCTCGAGTCCTGGACACCTCTAGAGACAATACCAATAATCGATGCCTTGTCACCTCTAGACAATACCAACAATCGAGTCCTAGTCACCTCCAGACAATACCAACAATTAGGTTCTAGTCATCTCTATTGACAACTTAATAGCAACACTCGAGTCCCAGTCACCTCTAGAGACAATACCAACAATAAAGTCCTAGTTACTTCTAGAGACAATACCAAT
>NW_013716876.1:0-360 GCF_000517525.1 Limulus polyphemus | reverse complement strand
TAATGGTTAGATAAACCCCAAACATTCATTGGCTAATGGATGAACAATGTTTGGTCCAAACATTGTTCATCTCACAATTAGCCAATACCGAACATTGTTACTATTTTACGAGAAACATTATTCATCTAACAATTTGCCAATAGCAAACATTATTAATATAACCATTAGCCAATACCATACATTGTTCATCTAACCATTAGGCAATTATTGGCTAATGGTTAGATTAATATTGTTTGCTATTGGCTAATGGTTAGATGAATAGTGTTTGGTATTGGATATCCTTTAGAACCATTAGCCAATACCAAACATTATTCGCTTGTTTATTGAACCTTTAGCCAATATCTACCATTAATCATCTTT
>NW_013716875.1:0-360 GCF_000517525.1 Limulus polyphemus | reverse complement strand
GCTTGCTATAACTTTACCCTATTCTTTGACAACGTTTTTGGGGCACCAAGGTTGTCTATTCTTAAATGTTTTGGTACAACTATATGAACATATATTGTGATACTTTTGTTTATATGTTAGTTATAGTAAATTATTTTTTTTACGTGTGACACTGGACAGAGCTGAACGTTTCAGTATTAATTCTATATGAATGATAGATTAAAAGTAGTATTGTATTTTTCTTCGAACTAACCACAGGCATGGATATGTGGAAATGTCAGCATTAAAGAAACTAAAACAACTCATCTATGCTTCTCGCATGTTACTGATGGAGAAGTTTCAGGCGTTAGATAAAGATAATTCAGGTAGGAATTGTTGTTG
>NW_013716874.1:0-360 GCF_000517525.1 Limulus polyphemus | reverse complement strand
GACACACTTTAACTTAAGGTAAATACTTCAGCATCTGACACACTTTAACTTAAGGTAAATACCGCAGCATCTGACACACTTTAACTTAAGGTAAATACTGCAGCATCTGGCACACTTTAACTTAAGGTAAATACTGCAGCGTCTGACACACTTTAACTTAAGATAAATACTGCAGCATCTGACACACCTTAACTTAAGGTAAATACTGCAGCATCTGACACACCTTAACTTAAGGTAAATACTGCAGCATCTGACACACTTTAACTTAACGTAAATACTGCAGGATCTGACACACTTTAACTTAAGGTAAATACTGCAGCATCTGACACACCTTAACTTAAGGTAAATACTGCAGCATCT
>NW_013716873.1:0-360 GCF_000517525.1 Limulus polyphemus | reverse complement strand
ATGCTAATAAGTTTTTAACATCTCATTTTGTCGTAATTCTGAGTGAAACATGTTTACTGCACAGCTATGTGCATATATATAGCAGTCGATGGCAAAATTCGGTTCAGGATTTTGATGATTAGTGAAGACACAATTTTCTAAGTAACTAGTAAATTCAATTATTTTAGAAAGAGGAGGGGAGTAGAATAAGGCAAGGAAAATCACATCTCTATATGAAAAACTCCCATACTACTCCCACTGAACTACTTGTGCATGCCAAAGACGGTCAACAAATTATTAATGAATTCCTATGGTTCAGTTGCTATCAAAAAGTAACTGCAGTGGCTAGATTGCCAAGATTGTACATATGTAAAGGGGCTC
>NW_013716872.1:0-360 GCF_000517525.1 Limulus polyphemus | reverse complement strand
TATATATATATATATATATATATATATAAGTACATAACAAAAGACACAAGAGTTGAATATAAAGGAAATTATGTCACTAGGTGACAGGATTATAAATAAAGGTCAAGGCTGGCCAAGTTCATGAAACGGTGAATAAACTTAGCCAAATACGGTTGATGTTAGGGCCATTTTCACGGTTTAGTGAGATATCGTTTGCTTTGATGATTTCTATAGTTTCTAGACGATCTTTATCTTTTTTAGTTATGGGTTGGTATAGGAGAAAATTTCGTATTTTGTGACCTGTTTCAAATTGATGACATGTCAAAGCAGATATCTGGAATTCACCTCTACGCATGTGACCTTGGTGTTCTTCGAGTCTTA
>NW_013716871.1:0-360 GCF_000517525.1 Limulus polyphemus | reverse complement strand
GCGAGTCGAGTGCCCTAACAACCTGGCCATGCCGGGCCTTCATTTCTGGAATCCAACTCCTACATGAACCAAATCTTGAAGACTCTATGTGGAATAAGGTTAATTAGGTAATATGCATATAAAGCGAATTTTTTAGGTTTTTTTGGAAATATTACAGAGAATAAACTCCTGGCTTCAATAATACTGAAAACAGATTGGTAATGTTTTTCTTTCCAAGACTAACCCTTCAACGACCCTTTTTCTTTTATATTGTCTGTAATAATGTTTGTTTCATCAATATATTCATCATCTACTTGTCATTACTCATTGCTTCTGATACTTGCATTTGCATTACTTGTGTGTTCCATAATTATTTCCACT
>NW_013716870.1:0-360 GCF_000517525.1 Limulus polyphemus | reverse complement strand
AAGTATTGGTCTTGATTTTTTTAGATTGCTCCAATCTTTTATACCCCACTTAATTGCCATTGGTGGTATTTGACTTGTGACACTCTCCATCTATGTCAATGTGCTCTCTATCCTGGTGCCGTATATAAGCACCTCATTCAGATAATGTTATTACTTTTGCTGGATAAAGCGTCATTAATGGATTTCCCAGTTCTACGATCTCCTTATTACGTAGTTGATTTTCGTGAGAAAAAAAATTCGATTGGCAATCCGATTTACGATATAAATTCCCGGATTAATTACTCCAGCACGGAGACGAATCAAGTCTCTCCTATATCACATTTAGTATCGCAGAACAGTCGGGGGGAGGGGAAGAGTCAC
>NW_013716869.1:0-360 GCF_000517525.1 Limulus polyphemus | reverse complement strand
CATATATATATACAAATATATGGTTAATAAAAACTTCTGATTAAAAATTCACATCGATATATATATATATGATAAATACAAACTTCTGAGTAAAACTTTATATCGATATATATATATGGTAAATTAAAACTGCTGAATAAACATTCACATATATATATATATATATGGTAAATAAAACTTCTGGTCAAACATTCACAACGATATATATATATATGGTAAATAAAAACTTCTGATTAAATATTCACATTGATATATATATATATATGGTAAATAAAAATTTCTGAGTAAACATTTACATCGATATATATATGGTAATTAAATCTTGTGATTAAACATTTAGAACAATATATATATATATAT
>NW_013716868.1:0-360 GCF_000517525.1 Limulus polyphemus | reverse complement strand
ATATGAGACAGCAGCCATCAGGTGTGTTAATAGTATATATATATATGTATGAGATAATATGGTTGGTATGTTGGTATTTTAAAAGAAAATATCCAGCTGGTATTTTTAGTTTAAATAAGACAATTCGCTTGTATGATAGCATGCTAGTTTAGCTAAAATATATGTCTAGATTATAATAGGCCTAAAAATTGGGAGATAGAAGCTGGATGTGAAATGTTGCTTTTCAACGCCTGTTATTCTGAATCAGAAGTGGACAAATTAAGAGAAAAAATGTGGAAAAAACAACAACAACTGCAGTTTATGCGATTTTTATCACAAATTTGAGGCTTATCCTTTTCTAATATTTTGTCAGCCTTCGGC
>NW_013716867.1:0-360 GCF_000517525.1 Limulus polyphemus | reverse complement strand
TCAACAATTCCAGTCTAGGTTAGTGTTAACTAACACTTCCAGTCTAGTTTAGTGTTAACTAACACTTCCAGTCTAGGTTAGTGTTAATCAACAATTCCAGTCTAGGTTAGTGTTAATCAACAATTCCAGTCTAGGTTAGTGTTAACTAACACTTCCAATCTAGGTTAGTGTTAATCAACAATTCCAGTCTAGGTTAGTGTTAACTAACACTTCCAATCTAGTTAGTGTTAATCAACAATTCCAGTCTAGGTTAGTGTTAACTAACACTTCCAATCTAGGTTAGTGTTAATCAACAATTCCAGTCTAGGTTAGTGTTAACTAACACTTCCAGTCTAGTTTAGTGTTAACTAACACTTCCAG
>NW_013716866.1:0-360 GCF_000517525.1 Limulus polyphemus | reverse complement strand
AGTAGCTGTAACTGTTCCTTGAAGTAAACTATTACACTAGTAGCTGTAACTGTTCCTTGAAGTAAATTATTACACTAGTAGCTGTAACTGTTCCTTGAAGTAAATTACTAAACTCTGGTAGCTGTTACTGTTCCTTGAAGTAAATTATTACACTCTAGTAGCTGTAACCGTTCCTTGAAGTAAATTATTACACTCTAGTAGCTGTAACCGTTCCTTGAAGTAAATTATTACACTAGTAGTTGTAACCGTTCCTTAAAGTAAATTATTACACTAGTAGCTGTAACCGTTCCTTGAAGTAAATTATTACACTAGTAGCTGTAACTGTTCCTTGAAGTAAGTTATTACACTAGTAGCTGTAAC
>NW_013716865.1:0-360 GCF_000517525.1 Limulus polyphemus | reverse complement strand
GATAACATATATATACAACTTAGTGTTAGTTTAGACTTTAGTATAGATAACATATATACAAACTTAGTGTTAGTTTAGACTTCAGTATAGATAACATATATACAACTTAGTGTTAGTTTAGACTTTAGTATAGATAACATATATACAAACTTAGTGTTAGTTTAGACTTCAGTATAGATAACATATATACAAACTTAGTGTTAGTTCAGACTTCAGTATAGATAACATATATAAAAACTGAGTGTTAGTTTAGACTTCAGTATAGATAACATATATACAACTTAGTGTTAGTTTAGACTTCAGTATAGATAACATATATACAAACTTAGTGTTAGTTCAGACTTCAGTATAGATAACATA
>NW_013716864.1:0-360 GCF_000517525.1 Limulus polyphemus | reverse complement strand
TACACTGCTGGTAGTTCAAACAATGTTACATGATCTCCACAGAAGTTAATACACTGCTGGTAGTTCAAGCAACTACCTGATCTCCACAGAAGTTAATACACTGCTGGTAGTTCAAACAATACTACCTGATCTCCACAGAAGTTAATACACTGCTGGTAGTTCAAGCAACTACCTGATCTCCACAGAAGTTAATACACTGCTGGTAGTTCAAACAATACTACCTGATCTCCACAGAAGTTAATACACTGCTGGTAGTTCAAGCAACTACCTGATCTCCACAGAAGTTAATACACTGCTGGTAGTTCAAGCTACTACCTGATCTCCACAGAAGTTAATACACTGCTGGTAGTTCAAGCAATA
>NW_013716863.1:0-360 GCF_000517525.1 Limulus polyphemus | reverse complement strand
AAAACATTTCAATAAGGTAATTCATTCTAAAATTTCGATAGTTCCTAGTTTTTAACCATCAAATTCGATAGTTCCTAGTTTTTAACCGTCAAATACATGTTCATGGCGTATGAATATAAGTAAGAAAACACACGCCTGATTTGTTCATGGTGTATGAATATAAAGAAAACACACGCCTGTTTGTTCATGGCGTATGAATATAAGGAAGAAAGCACACGCCTGATTTGTTCCTGGTGTATGAATATAAAGAAAATACACACCTGTTTGTTCATGGTGTATGAATATAAAGAAGAAAACACACGCCTGTTTGTTTATGGTGTATGAATATAAAGAAGAAAACACGCCTGTTTGTTCATGTTG
>NW_013716862.1:0-360 GCF_000517525.1 Limulus polyphemus | reverse complement strand
TACTGACCACGTTGTCCTTAGTCTTAGACGTTTCAGGACATTATTATACCCATCATTTCTCTAGTCTACTTACCATGTTGTTCTTAGTCTTAGACGTTTCAGGACACTGTTATACCGATAATTTCTCTCGTCTTCTGACCACGTTGTCCTTAGTCTTAGATGTTTCAGGACATTTTTATACCCATCAGTTCTCTCGTCTACTGACCACGTTGTCCTTAGTCTTAAACGTTTCAGGACATTGTTATACCCACCATATACCCACATATTACAAACGTGAGACTAAGATGTACTTTTTTATTTCTATGAGTAATACCAATAAAGGTGAAAATCAAATATTTCTAGGAGTAATACCAATAAAAA
>NW_013716861.1:0-360 GCF_000517525.1 Limulus polyphemus | reverse complement strand
CATTAGAGTAATGACAGAATATAAGTGAACGATGGTAGATAAGGGATGGTCATTAGAGTAATGACAGAATATAAGTGAACGATGGTAGATAAGGGATGGTCATTAGAGTCAAGTTAGAGCATAAGATAACGAAGAAGAAAGATTCAACTCTCGAAAACGCACGGGTTATAGGGTTTTTACATTTTGTATCAATACTTAGTGAACCTAAGTGTTTTCAGACATCATGGACGATATATAAGTGATGGTCGTTAGAGTCATGTCAGAAGATACCTTTGATAGATAAGGAATGCCCATATATAAGCGTATATATATATATATATATATATATATATAGTGTGTGTGTGTATATATATATATATA
>NW_013716860.1:0-360 GCF_000517525.1 Limulus polyphemus | reverse complement strand
AGTCTTGCTACGTCTCGAACTTTGGACTGTTCGATCCGCAACCTGCCAAGTTAACCACTAGGCCATGCCCGGTTCAATAGATCAGTCTTGCTACATCTCGAACTTTGGACTGTTCGATCCCGCAAAGTTAACCACTAGACCATGCCCTCTTCAATGGATCAGTCTTGCTACATCTCGAACTTTGGACTGTTCGATCCGCAACCTGCCAAGTTAACCACTAGGCCCTGCCCGGTTCAATAGGTCAGAGTCTTGCTACGTCTCGAACTTTGGACTGTTCGATCCCGCAAAGTTAACCACTAGACCATGCCCTCTTCAATGGATCAGTCTTGCTACATCTCGAACTTTGGACTGTTCGATCCG
>NW_013716859.1:0-360 GCF_000517525.1 Limulus polyphemus | reverse complement strand
CTTAAACTATGGCTGAGTATGTTCCTTAAATATTAATACTCTAGTTTAAGTACAGTATGGTTGAAATGTTCCTTAAATATTAACATTGAAATCTATATCTTTTAATTAACAGAGATTTTTGCTTAAACGCTATCGTTTAAGTATACAAATACAAGCTGTGTTTTAAATGGTAATGTACTTATGTAAAAATGTAAGAAATGCAAACATATCACGTAATATCCTTTCTTACAGTATTTTAAATTGATGTACATAGGCTGATAAAACTTTTAAACGTATAGGAAGGAAAATATACCCCAGTCAACACGTCTGTTAAACACTGGTGAAGAAAAAAGCGTTTATTTCTATCATATATACCCGCGC
>NW_013716858.1:0-360 GCF_000517525.1 Limulus polyphemus | reverse complement strand
AGCAGAATGAACACAACAAAAAATTATTTTCGACTTGACTGAATTCGGCTTATTTATGAGATCTGTAACAGCGAAGAGTTAAAAGTATAACTTGTCGTATAAACATGTTAAAATATCCATCTGTAATTACAGTGAAGATTTAAAAGTATAACTTGTCATATAAACATGTTAAAATATCCATCTGTAATAACAGTGAAGATTTAAAAGTATAACTTGTCATGTAAACATATTAAAATATCCATCTGTAATAACAGTGAAGATTTAAAAGTATAACTTGTCATATAAACATGTTAAAATAATCCATCTGTAATAACAATGAAGAGTTAAAAAGTATAACTTGTCATATAAACATGTTAAAAT
>NW_013716857.1:0-360 GCF_000517525.1 Limulus polyphemus | reverse complement strand
ATTACTAACACATCTATCTGTGTGGTGAAACGATCATTTCTGCGAGATGTCTTTTCGCACAGAAGATATATGTTTTGTGATATAATGTTTTGTGATATAATGTCTTGTGATATACTGTCTTTGATATAATGTTTTGTGATATAATATTTTGTGATATAATGTCTTGTGATATAATGTTTTGTGATATAATGTCTTATGATATAATATCTTGTGATATAATGTCTTGTGATATAATATATTTGATATAATGTTTTGTGATATAATGTCTTGTGATATAATGTTTTGTGATATAATGTCTTTGATATAATGTCTTATGATATAATATCTTTGATATAATGTCTTGTGATATAATGTTTTGTG
>NW_013716856.1:0-360 GCF_000517525.1 Limulus polyphemus | reverse complement strand
CAATTGTTATTGGAGTTAAATTCCAAGAAAAGATGGGATGAGTTATAACAATTGTTATTGGAGCTAGATTTCAAGAAAAGATGGGATGAGTTATAACAATTATTATTGGAGCTAGATTTCAAGAAAAGATGGGATGAGTTATACCAATTTTTATTGGAGTTAAATTCCAAGAAAAGATGGGATGAGTTATAACAATTGTTATTGGAGTTAAATTCCAAGAAAAGATGGGATGAGTTATAACAATTGTTATTGGAGTTAGATTTCAAGAAAAGATGGGATGAGTTATACCAATTGTTATTGGAGTTAAATTCCAAGAAAAGATGGGATGAGTTATACCAATTATTATTGGAGTTAGATTTC
>NW_013716855.1:0-360 GCF_000517525.1 Limulus polyphemus | reverse complement strand
AGTAAAACAAACCAAGTAGTAATATGTTGTACCATAAACAGTAACAATAAAAACAAACCAAGCAGTAATATATTGTACCTTAAACAGTAACAATGAAAAAAAACCAAGCAGTAATATATTGTACCTTAAACAGTAACAGTAAAAACAAACCAAGCAGTAATATGTTGTACCTTAAACAGTAACAATAAAAACAAACCAAGTAGTAATATATTGTACCTTAAACAGTAACAATACAAACAAACCAAGTAGTAATATGTTGTACCTTAAACAGTAACAATAAAAACAAACCAATTAGTAATATGTTGTACCTTAAACAGTAACAATAAAAACAAACCAAGCAGTAATATATTGTACCTTAAA
>NW_013716854.1:0-360 GCF_000517525.1 Limulus polyphemus | reverse complement strand
CAGCACCGGGATTGTTACGATAAGTAACACGTACAGATGATGTTTAGCAACACCAGGATTGTTACTGTAAGTAACACGTACAGATGGTGTTTAGCAACACCAGGATTGTTACTGTAAGTAACACGTACAGATGGTGTTTAGCAACACCAGGATTGTTACTGTAAGTAACACGTACAGATGGTGTTTAGCAACACCAGGATTGCTACTGTAAGTAACACTTACAGATGGTGTTTAGCAACACCGGGATTGATACTATAAGTAACACTTACAGATGGTGTTTAGCAACACCGGGATTGATACGATAAGTAACACGTACAGATGGTGTTTAGCAGCACCAGGATTGATACGATAAGTAACACG
>NW_013716853.1:0-360 GCF_000517525.1 Limulus polyphemus | reverse complement strand
ACAGTCTTACTCTTCAAGTTAAAATGTTACCTACCTATTGTTGATGAGTTACAGTCTTGCTCTTCAAGTTAAAATGTTACATACCTATTGTTGATGAGCTACAGTCTTGCTCTAGAAGTTAGAACATTGTATACTTATTGTTGTTAGTAAGGTGCAGTCTTGCTCTACGAGTTAAAATGTTACATACCTATTGTTGATGAGCTACAGTCTTCCTCTACAAGTTAAGATGTTACATATCTATTGTTGATGAGTTACAGTCTTGCTCTACAGGTTAAAATGTTACATACCTATTGTTAATGAGTTACAGTCTTGCTCTACAAGTTAAAATGTTACATACCTATTGTTGTTGGTAAGGTACAG
>NW_013716852.1:0-360 GCF_000517525.1 Limulus polyphemus | reverse complement strand
ATAACAGCTACAGTGATGACAATACCAGTCTACAATAGACAACATGGATAACAATGACAGTGATGACAATACCAGTCTACAATAGACAACATAGATAACAATGACAGTGATGACAATACCAGTCTACAATAGACAACATGGATAACAATGACAGTGATGACAATACCTGTCTACAATACACTACATGAATAACAATGACAGTGATAAAAATACCAGTCTACAATAGACAATTAATATGAAACTGTTTTCAAGGTTATTTCTCTCAATTGTATTTAACTCATAAAATTCCATGAGCAAATGTTAGTTAAACTAGTGTGGATGTATATACATACATTCAATACACTGAATATGGTGTGGATG
>NW_013716851.1:0-360 GCF_000517525.1 Limulus polyphemus | reverse complement strand
AATATAATCATGATATTGGAAACTGTTTAGTAAATGTAATAAAAACATGATATTGGAAATTGTTTGGTAAATGTAATATAAACATGACATTGGAAATTGTTTGGTAAATGTAATATAATCATGATATCAGAAATTGTTTGGTAAATTTAATATAATGTTTGAAAACATACCTCTTACTTTTTTGTTTGTTATGTTTAAGTTATTTATGTTACCCGTTTTTATTTTTCTCAGAAAACTCCAGCAATCTCAGGCGAACAAGTATAACTTCATTAGCATACACTAATAACATTTACTGAATAATACACAACATCTGAGTAACGTTATTAAACATTCGTTAAGATGGACAGATAGTAGAATCAG
>NW_013716850.1:0-360 GCF_000517525.1 Limulus polyphemus | reverse complement strand
TGTTAGTTCTGAATTATCGTAATTATCAAACTATCTACTATATGATTTCACTTCATTATCAGTTTATTCAGTAATGAACGAAGCAGTTTAAAAGTTAATAGTTTACGTATTACAATTTGACTGAATGATTAGCGTAATTCAGGGTTTACACATATAATATTCCATATAATATTTCAAACCAATCTTTCTAGGATTTTGTAGATTGTAAATTAAACCATTCAAACTCCAGATATATATCGTATACATCTCACTAACTAATGGCAGTATCGTACTGTTTGACTTCTCGAGTATGGATACATAAATATTCATACATTACCTTACAAATACATACATCACATTAACTAAATACAACACAATATT
>NW_013716849.1:0-360 GCF_000517525.1 Limulus polyphemus | reverse complement strand
TCTGGTTAAAATACAGATGATGATTGTATGGTTCAATATTTGTGTACAAAATAAAAACTACCGTACACTATCTGATAGCAGTGTATTTGGTATGAAGGAGTTGATAAGTTGTGTGAGTTATAACTGATAGCAGTGTATCTGGTATGAAGGAGTTGATTAGTTGTGTGATTTACAACTGATAGCAGTGTATCTGGTATGAAGGAGTTGATTAGTTGTGTGATTTATAACTGATAGCAGTGTATTTGGCATGAAGGAGTTGATAAGTTGTTTGAGTTATAACTGATAGCAGTGTATTTGGTATGAAGGAGTTGATAAGTTGTGTGAGTTATAACTGATAGCAGTGTATCTGGTATGAAGGAG
>NW_013716848.1:0-360 GCF_000517525.1 Limulus polyphemus | reverse complement strand
TTCACAGGGGACTCATCTATGTATCAACTGCTAGTGTCTTTACAGGGGACTCATCTGTATATCAACTATTAGTGTCTTCACAAGGGACTCTTCTATGTAGCAACTGCTAGTGTCTTCACAGGGGACTCGTCTGTATATCAACTATTAGTGTCTTCACAAGGGACTCTTCTATGTAGCAACTGCTAGTGTCTTTACAGGGGACTCGTCTGTATATCAACTATTAGTGTCTTTACAGGGGACTCATCTATGTATCAACTGCTAGTGTCTTTACAGGGGACTCATCTATGTATCAACTGCTAGTGTCTTCACAGGGGACTCATCTGTATATCAACTATTAGTGTCTTCACAAGGGACTCTTCT
>NW_013716847.1:0-360 GCF_000517525.1 Limulus polyphemus | reverse complement strand
ATGTAGCAATGATCTAATTCTAATATAGCTTATACTAGGGAAGTAGCAATGATCTAATTCTAATATAGCTTATACTAGGGAAGTAGCAATGATCTAATTCTAATATAGCTTATACTAGGGAAGTAGCAATGATCTAATTCTAATATAGCTTATACTAGGAAAGTAGCAATGATCTAATTCTAATATAGCTTATACTAGGGAAGTAGCAATGATCTAATTCTAATATAGCTTAAACTAGGAAAGTAGCAATGATATAATTCTAATATAGCTTACACTAGGGAAGTAGCAATGATCTAATTCTAATATAGCTTATACTAGGGAAGTAGCAATGATCTAATTCTAATAAAGCTTATACTAGGG
>NW_013716846.1:0-360 GCF_000517525.1 Limulus polyphemus | reverse complement strand
TATATATATATGTTCTTAATAATACAGCTTAGGGTTTCCCGAGTATATATATATGTTCCTAATAATACAGCTTAGGGTTTCCCGAGTATATATATATGTTCTTAATAATACAACTTAGGGTTTCCCGAGTATATAAATATATGTGTTCCTAATAATACAGCTTAGGGTTTCCCGAGTATATATATATGTTCCTAATAATACAGCTTAGGGTTTCCCGAGTATATATATATGTTCCTAATAATATGTTCCTAAAACTTTTAGCAATGTGAAACTCACGTAATCTTGTTTCATTCAAACAACATACAAAGTAAAGAGGTGGCATTAAATAATTTCATTATATCATCAGTAAACATTATCTAC
>NW_013716845.1:0-360 GCF_000517525.1 Limulus polyphemus | reverse complement strand
TCAATATGAGATTCTACAGTGTGAGTGTTTCGTAGCCAGTATTCTGTAGTTTTACAACTACACTCTTCCTTTCCCAATATTACATTCCACAGGGGGAGTGTTTCGTACCCAGCATTCCTTAGTTTTACAACTAAACTCTTCCTTTCCCAATATTACATTCTACAGGAGGAGTGTTTCGTACCCAGCATTCCGTAGTTTTACAACTAAACTCTTCCTTTCCCCATATTACATTGAACGGGAGCGTTTCGTACCCAGCATTCCGTAGTTTTAGAACTAAACTTTCCTTTCCCAATATTACATTTTATAGGGGTGATCTTGCAAGACAAATGAAAATATGGTTAGGTAGTAAGAAAGTACACA
>NW_013716844.1:0-360 GCF_000517525.1 Limulus polyphemus | reverse complement strand
ATAGAAGTAAATGTATATAAAGGAGCGTTTCCAAAAATGGAAAAAGGTGAGCGGGGTTCCACTGTGTTTGATTGATTACATGAACAATATCTTAGCAAAAAGAAAAGATAAGACCTTCTTATTTTATATTCTAGTTCGTCAATATCGGTAATTTGAGTTTCTAATTCGTACGAAAGTGTAGATTTAGTATTTTGACTTCACAAACATCTAATTTGAGCCAATGCCGCATTCAACATACCACATGACACACAAAAAACGATATTTATCTGTTTTTTTAATATTTACTTTTAAATTAAGAAATTAAATAATGTATAGTTCTATGATTTGATTTATAATCTACAGTTTGATACCAAACTTATT
>NW_013716843.1:0-360 GCF_000517525.1 Limulus polyphemus | reverse complement strand
TCATACTATTATTGAAATAATAGTAGCATGATGGAATATGAAAACTTGAAATAAGTTTTTATATTCCATCATGCTACTATTATTCCATGTTTTTATATTCCATCATACTACTATTATTTCTTGATGGAATATAACAAACACGCCACTATTATTTCAAGTTTTTATATTCCATCATGCTACTATTATTCCATGTTTATTTATATTTTTTATATACCACCATATTACTATTATTCTATGTTTTTATATTCCATCATACTACTATTATTTCAAGTTTTTTATATTCCACCATACTACTATTATTCCATGTTTTTATATTCCATCACGCTACTATTATTCCATGTTTTTATATTCCATCATGCT
>NW_013716842.1:0-360 GCF_000517525.1 Limulus polyphemus | reverse complement strand
ATGTAGATGTATACATCATTCTGAGGTTGTCTATATTGTGTAGATATATACATCATTCTGTGGTTGGCTATACTGTGTAGATATATACATCACACATGTGGTTGTCAATATTATGTGGATGTATACATCATTCTCTGGTTGTCTATATTGTGTAGATATATACATCATTCTGTGGTTGGCTATACTGTGTAGATATATACATCACACATGTGGTTGTCTATATTATGTAGATGTATACATCATTCTGTGGTTGTCTATATTATGTAGATGTATACATCATTCTGAGGTTGTCTATATTGTGTAGATATACACATCATTCTCTGGTTGTCTATATTGTGTAGATATATACATCACACCTGT
>NW_013716841.1:0-360 GCF_000517525.1 Limulus polyphemus | reverse complement strand
AGCTGTTACTATATTTGTAGTGACAAAATAACCGAAGCTGCGGCTATATTTGTAGTGGCAAAGTAACCGGAGCTGTGACTATATTTGTAGTGACAAAGTAACCGAAGCTGTAGCTATATTTGTAGTGACAAAGTAACCGAAGCTGTAGCTATATTTGTAGTGTCAAAGTAACCGAAGCTGTGACTATATTTCTAGTGTCAAAGTAACCGAAGCTGTGACTATATTTGTAGTGACAAAATAACCGAAGCTGCGGCTATATTTCTAGTGACAAAGTAACCGAAGCTATGACTATATTTGTAGTAACAAAGTAACCGAAGCTGTAGCTATATTTCTAGTGTCAAAGTAACCGGAGCTGTGACT
>NW_013716840.1:0-360 GCF_000517525.1 Limulus polyphemus | reverse complement strand
ATTACCACTCTCCCCCTGGTTAATGAACCCTACAGAGCATGTGTGGTCAGTGTATTACCACTCTCCCCCCTGGTCAATGAACCCTACAGAGCATGTGTGGTCAGTGTATTACCCCCCCTGGTCAATGAACCCTACAGAGCATGTGTGGTCAGTGTATTACCACTCTCCCCCCTGGTCAATGAACCCTACAGAGCATGTGTGGTCAGTGTATTACCCCCCCCTGGTCAATGAACCCTACAGAGCATGTGTGGTCAGTGTATTACCCCCCCTGGTCAATGAACCCTACAGAGCATGTGTGGTCAGTGTATTACCCCCCCTGGTCAATGAACCCTACAGAGCATGTGTGGTCAGTGTATTACC
>NW_013716839.1:0-360 GCF_000517525.1 Limulus polyphemus | reverse complement strand
TATTAGCTGTAAGGTAGGGTTTATGGTAGTAAAGCTAATAACCTCATACGTAAAGTATGTACAACAGTATTTGTTTGTTATTATGATTTAACACTGTCAACAGAGGCACTGGGGACCACATGGGGCAAACAGTTTTGTCAGTATCAAAAAGGAAACAGGAAATTTACAATGATTCCTTACTCACAAACAACAGGGAAAATAGTAAGTTTACATATTTGGATTGTTCTGTAATGTCCATATTTAGAAAATGTTGTTTGAAAGTTTGTGAAGTTAACATTTGAATAGACATGAGATTTTTCCAATTTAATGTATTCATCTTGTTTAGATCCTGTTTAGTTGAGAAATTACATAAACTGTTAA
>NW_013716838.1:0-360 GCF_000517525.1 Limulus polyphemus | reverse complement strand
CAGTGGCTTTTCTATAACACTGAAAACATTGGTCAGTGGCTTTTCTATAACACTGAAAACATTGTTCAGTGGCTTTTCTATAACACTGGAAACATTGTTCAGTGGCTTTTCATAACACTAAAAACATTGGTCAGTGGCTTTTATATAACACTGAAAACATTGTTCAGTGGGTTTTCTATAACACTGGAAACATTGTTCAGTGGGTTTTCTATAACACTAAAAACATTGGTCAGTGGCTTTTCTATAACACTGAAAACATTGTTCAGTGGCATTTCTATAACACTAAAAACATTGGTCAGTGGCTTTTCAATAACACAGAAAACATTGTTCAGTGGCTTTTCTATAACACTAAAACATTGG
>NW_013716837.1:0-360 GCF_000517525.1 Limulus polyphemus | reverse complement strand
TATATATATATATATATATATATATATATGGCTTTACAACTTATGGCTATCAATATATATATATGGCTTTACAACTTAAAAAAATTATAATGCCTGCATGTGTGTGTGTGTATATATAAATACTAGCTAATATATATAGCATGTGCATGCAGGTATAAAACTCATGTGGTTACAAAATCCAGTCCATGCACCATTGCAGTATAGTTCAGTAGTCCCTGCAATCCAGTGTTTATAGACTTCCCATACAGCTACAGGTTATAAATATAATAGCTATATATATATATTTTTTAAAAGCACATACATAACATGTGGTATGTTGATCACCATGCATCATAGTGATAATACATGCAGTACCACTAT
>NW_013716836.1:0-360 GCF_000517525.1 Limulus polyphemus | reverse complement strand
TTTACAATTCTTCAACTTCACTTTCTTTATTAAACGTATTCTTTCTGTTTACAATTATTAACTTCTCTTTCTTTGTTAAACGTATTCTTTCTGTTTACAATTCTTCAACTTCACTTTCTTTATTAAAAGTATTCCTTTCTGTTTACCATTCTTCAACTTCTCTTTTATTATAAAACGTATTCTTTCTGTTTACAATTCTTCAACTTCACTTTCTTTATTAAACGTATTCTTTCTGTTTACAATTGTTCAACTTCTCTTTCTCTATAAAACGTATTCTTTCTGTTTACAATTATTAACTTCTCTTTCTTTATTAAACGCATTTTTTCTGTTTACAATTCTTCAACTTCTCTTTCTTTATTA
>NW_013716835.1:0-360 GCF_000517525.1 Limulus polyphemus | reverse complement strand
GATAATGACATAATAGAAGATGTTTTATTATATTGGTTAAGTTTACTATAATGACGTAATAGAAGATGTGTTTTGATATTGGTTAAGTTTACTATATTGACGTAATAGAAGATGTTTTATGATATTGGTTTAGTTTACTATAATGACGTAATAGAAGATGTATTTTGATATTGTTAAGTTTACTATATTGAAGTAATAGAAGATGTTTTATGATATTGGTTGAGTTTACGATAATGACATAATAGAAGATGTTTTATTATATTGGTTAAGTTTACTATATTGACGTAATAGAAGATGTTTTATTATATTGGTTAAGTTTACGATAATGACATAATAGAAGATGTTTTATTATATTGGTTA
>NW_013716834.1:0-360 GCF_000517525.1 Limulus polyphemus | reverse complement strand
AATTTTAACCACAATGTAAGATGAAAGAAAGCTATTTTTTAACCCTAATTTTAACCCCAATATAAGATGAAAGAGCTCACCTTTTATCCCTAATTTTAACCACAATGTAAGATAAAAGAAAGCTCTTTTTTATACTTAATTTTAACCCCAATATAAGATGAAAGAGCTCTCTTTTATCCCTAATTTTAACCACAATGTAAGATGAAAGAAAGCTCTTTTTTATACTTAATTTTAACCCCAATATAAGAGGAAAGAGCTCTTTTTTATCCCTATTTGTATGCATTCCAGTCGTTAAATTAATAACAAAATATGTGAAGTGAACTAAAGCACGTGATTAATTTTCAGTCGAACTGACATATC
>NW_013716833.1:0-360 GCF_000517525.1 Limulus polyphemus | reverse complement strand
ATATTTTATGGTGCTTGCTAGATCGTTCAAATTTTCCGGACCTGAACAGAAATTAAATACTGAAGACAATATATAAAATGCTAAGTTTTCTTTTTTTAAACGTTTGCTAACTATTTGGACATCATAAAAAATTCGCATATGAAAGTTCGAAATTTTCTGATGCACAAAACTATTTTTAATGTTAAGATGAAAATTACTTTGCCTGACAGATAGGAAATATGTGAAAAACTGCCCACCCGTTTTATATATAAGAGCAATGTTATTATCTTCTCTTATTACTCGCATTTTTCTGAGAAAATAACAAAAATGAAAACAACTACTCTGGAGAATTACTTCTATCTTTCATAATAGTTCCACTTT
>NW_013716832.1:0-360 GCF_000517525.1 Limulus polyphemus | reverse complement strand
CGTCTATCCTATGGAATCTTAGATATAGACTGGTCATGTTATATCTAAGGTCCTTTTGGACAGAAGACTCTGATTAAGTTCGTCTATCCTATGGAATTTTAGATATAACTTAATCAGAGTCTTCTGTCTCAAAGGACCTTAGATATAACATGACCAATCTCGTCTGTCCTATGGAATTTTAGAAATGACTTAATCAGAGTCTTCTGTCTCAAAGGACCTTAGATATAACATGACCAGTCTCGTCTATCCTATGGAATTTTAGATATAACTTAATCAGAGTCTTTGTCCAAAAGGACCTTAGATATAACATGACCAGTCTCGTCTATCCTATGGAATCTGAGATATAACTTAATCAGAGTA
>NW_013716831.1:0-360 GCF_000517525.1 Limulus polyphemus | reverse complement strand
AAACTATTCAACTAATGTTTTAAAGCAAGGAACGACACTAGATCTCAACTTAACTTATTGATTTGGGAGAAGGTGTTAATATACAACTTTCACGTTCAGGTCAAGGGAGTTTCTGTTTTCGCTTTTGGTATAACATTATCAATATACGAATCTTTTATTATACTGTTAATATTAACTTCAAGATTCTACTAGTTGTAAACTATGTGGAGTTAGATAGTTTTTCTGGCTGGTATGTCAGTTCTCTTCCTATTAGTTTCGTTTCACTTGAAGTAGAAATGATGATTCATCAAACACGCAAAGTAAATTTATTTTAATAACCGTTGAAACATGACTCAATTTAACGATTTACTGTAAAAGAAA
>NW_013716830.1:0-360 GCF_000517525.1 Limulus polyphemus | reverse complement strand
ATATGCCAACGACGCGTTTTGCATGATTATTGTTGAATCGCATTTTGCATGATTATTGTTGAATCGCGTTTTGCATGATTATTGTTGAATCGCATTTTGCATGATTATTGTTGAATCGCATTTTGCATGTATTATTGTAAGCTTGAGGTATGTACTTTAATCGAAACGTTTTCTTATATTATTATTTTATGTAATGCTAAAACTTAGAGTGTTTGGTAATTACTGATAATGAATTAACATTTTTTTTGTCTGATTTTTGTTGTATCCTCTAACGGACGAAGAGTGTCTTCTAGTGTTGTTTTTTTTTTTCGTATATTCTAACTTCAATGTTTGGCCCGGCATGGGCAGGTGGTTAGGGCG
>NW_013716829.1:0-360 GCF_000517525.1 Limulus polyphemus | reverse complement strand
AACATCATATAGTACATGGGGAGGTGATAACGTTATATACTACTGGGGGTGTTATAACATCATATAATACATGGGGACATGATAATGTTATATACTACTGGGGGTATTATAATATCATATAATACATGGGGAGGTGATAACGTTATATAGTACTGGGGGTATTATAATATCATATAATACATGGGGACATGATAACGTTATATACTACTGGGGTATTATAATATCATATAGTACATGGGGACGTGATAACGTTATATACTACTGGGGGGATTATAACATCATATAATACATGGGTACATGATAACGTAATATAGTACTGGGGGTATTATAATATCATATAATACATGGGGACATGATAAT
>NW_013716828.1:0-360 GCF_000517525.1 Limulus polyphemus | reverse complement strand
CACCTGAAGTACTTTAGGTTATTAGTAATACGTAAAGGGTTCAAAATAAAAAAATTCTTTCATTACACCACCATACAAGGCCCGTTTTGTTTATTTACAAATTTACAAATAAGCATTTCAAGCAGTTTATAAAAAATACATTTAAATCAGTATCGACTCAGTGCCTGGGCTTGTTTCACACTTGTTATTCTAACAGATCTTTATTATCTAGGATATCAAGAGTCCAGGTTTTGATACCAAAGATATACTGAAATTTGCGTCCTATGACACCAAAGCGCCCCCAAGTGGCTCGGTGGTAAGAATGTGGTCTCACACCGCTTAAAATCGGGTTTCAATACTCGTGGTGGGCAGAGCATGGAC
>NW_013716827.1:0-360 GCF_000517525.1 Limulus polyphemus | reverse complement strand
GCAGCGTGTGAAGACAAAAATAGAATGGTGATCAAGTTTCATGTCTAAAGGCCTGTATGTGCTCATGCTTGACTGTTCTATAGAAGATGAATCCCTATTAGCTTGGTCGATGCAGGCATCCTTACATCTCGAGCTCGACCTGGATCCATAGCTTTATTCCCTAATGGTCCACAACTATCTTCAACCTTGAATAATTTCCTTACTATCATCTGGTTGTCACACAAAAAAGAGACTGAGTCCAGTAGGAAAGATTTCCTAACTATTGTCTGGTTGTCACACAAAACAGACTGAGTCCAATAGGAAAGATTTCCTAACTATTGTCTGGTTGTCACACAAAACAGACTGAGTCCAGTAGGAAAG
>NW_013716826.1:0-360 GCF_000517525.1 Limulus polyphemus | reverse complement strand
ATTATTATTATTACCACTAGTTCGTGTTATTATTATTATTACCACTAGTTCGTGTTATTATTATTATTACCACTACTTCGTGTTATTATTATTATTAATATTACCACTAGTTCGTGTTATTATTATTATTACCACTACTTCGTGTTATTATTATTATTAATATTACCACTAGTTCGTGTTATTATTGTTGTTAATATTACCACTAGTTCGTGTTGTTATTATTGTTATCACTAGTTCGTGTTGTTGTTATTATTATTATTACCACTAGTTCGTTTTCTTGGCTTATATGGTCTAAAATCACTTGTAATTGAAAAGCAGTTTACTACTTGTGAACCAGTGTTTCTGTCTTTATTATATCAA
>NW_013716825.1:0-360 GCF_000517525.1 Limulus polyphemus | reverse complement strand
CGATTCTCTTTATTCTCTGTTAGCAAAAAATTGAAGTTTCCGATTTTCATGGGACATAATTGTTTTCGTTCATGTTACAATGTCTCAATTTTGTATTTCCCGACGAAATAAACTGTATCCAATATTTGTATATTAATATTGCGTTTAAAAATCAGTTTTTTCAATTTTACCAAAAACATTATATTTTCACCGAAAAAGCCAAGGCTATAGCCCATGTTTTTTTCAAAAGTTTTGAAAAAAATTATTTTTCCTAATGTTTCAATACAATGATGCCCTTTATTTAAGACTTTCAAAGTGGATATCCTTTCATCAAAATTCCCAAAAGTTTTTATAACGTGTTATCAAAATTTCGGATAGCTT
>NW_013716824.1:0-360 GCF_000517525.1 Limulus polyphemus | reverse complement strand
ATACCTCATGGTTACTGGCCGGTTGATCCACATCAGTATTATCTGCCAGATACCTCACGGTTACTGGCCAGTTGATCCACATCAGTAATATGTGCCAGATACCTCACTGTTACTGGCCGGTCGTTCCATATTAGTATTATGTGCCAGATACCTCACAGTTACTGGCTGGTTCATCCACATCAGTATTATGTGCCAGATACCTCACGGTTACTGGCCGGTTGATCGACATCAGTATTATCTGCCAGATCATTCATGGTTACTGGCCGGTCGTTCCATATCAGTATTATCTGCCAGATACCTCACGGTTACTGGCCAGTTGATCCACATCAGTAATATGTGCCAGATACCTCACGTTGTTAC
>NW_013716823.1:0-360 GCF_000517525.1 Limulus polyphemus | reverse complement strand
AATTGTTAAATAGCCAGAACATTTTGTGTAGTAGAAGTAGTCATGTGTGTAGGTTACGATCCTCTAGAATTGTTAAATAGCCAGAACATTTTGTGTAGTAGAAGTAATCACAAACAAAGACATATTGAAAGTTCACACAAAGTGTCCAATTATCTCTTTAAAATAGGAATGGAAACATCATAGCTGTGTACTACATCTGTTACATTTGTTACACTTACTACTATTGACATAATATGCATTACATCGTTATTACAGTATTATGATATATAAGCTTTGTATATAGAATATGGAAGATCTACTCATCTGGAAGTCCACAGTAAAGTTAACCTTTCTAGGGTCCATAATAAAGTTTACCTTTTG
>NW_013716822.1:0-360 GCF_000517525.1 Limulus polyphemus | reverse complement strand
TTTTATTTTTTTAAGGATTTGGGGGATTCATAATGAAAGAAGAAAGGTCACACGTCGACAGGAATTAAAGGCCAAAGTGGTGTGCTGCAGTGCCCCAGACACCACTCAACTACCAGGATTCTCTCTTCCCCATCATGGATCACCACACATGGCAAACACGTGGGTGTATATTTATATTCCAGAGGAGGTAAACTTAAAATACAGAACCTTTTCTGGGAGGTCCCCTCACCACATACAGGAATCCAACACAAGTTTAGGAATGTGTATTTACATATGTATAATACAGTGGATTGGATGTACTTGAGCTTTCAGAAGGCTTTTGACCAAGAGCAACATAAGACTATCTGTTGGTGTAGGAAG
>NW_013716821.1:0-360 GCF_000517525.1 Limulus polyphemus | reverse complement strand
TTTTATCATAAGTCTCTTAATATTGTTTTAATGAAACATCCTAACACTGAGAGATTTTAAAATTTCTTATAAAATGCTATGTGCCAGTGTAAAGACAGTAACATTTATGAAAATACATGTACACACACAGACAGAAGTCTGAAAAATAACTCAAGTTATGTTCATAAAAGTACAATTATATAAAGGAGGCTGACAACTGCAAGTTCCATTGTTATAATGTATATCTAAAGAGTATGTGGTCATATTCTCACATATTTTATTTTGGACACACACACACAACACTTGAAAATACAAACTGACAACCAAATGTTCAAACATGCAGACAAATCAATTCAAGCAAAAGGTGGGCAGACAAACGAA
>NW_013716820.1:0-360 GCF_000517525.1 Limulus polyphemus | reverse complement strand
TGAAAACTATACGTCCGATGGTAACAACTAAATTATACTGTAAACTGAAAACTATACATCCGATGGTAGACAAATAACATCCACTGTATACTAAAAACCATACATCCGGTGGTAACAACTAAATTATACTGTAAACTGAAAACTATACATCCGATGGTAACAACTAAATTATACTGTAAACTGAAAACTATACATCCGATGGTAGAAACTAACATCCAGTCTAGGGTAAAACTATAATTTGGTGGTAGAATCTAACATAACCTGCTTGTTAAAAGTTATACAACTAATAATAGCAAGTTTGGTGGTAGAATCTAACATAACCTGCTTGTTAAAAGTTATACAACTAATAATAGCAAGTAT
>NW_013716819.1:0-360 GCF_000517525.1 Limulus polyphemus | reverse complement strand
CAGTGTAATCATTTTATTGCATTATTTATGTGTGACAGAAGAAATGTATCGACGAACGTTATCACGTTCACCTGCCTCACGTTCATAGAGAACTTTAATATACTTCCTCTCTATTTTATGATAACTAATGGCGATAATCAGACAACGACTGATTATTGAATGATTCCGTCCTTCAGAATTTTATTTTCTTTATTGCTGGCTCTATCTCTACTGTTTCAAGAATGCTTGTGTTTTGGTTGCTTTGCCCACAGTATTTATATGATGCTAGGTGCCATCTGACCCAACTAATACATCAGCAAGTTCCATCACTGATTTTACGAACTTCTCTATTTCTATAACTTCAGACTGTACAGTCGTCAA
>NW_013716818.1:0-360 GCF_000517525.1 Limulus polyphemus | reverse complement strand
TTATTGTCTTTATATACCTGATGATATACTAGTACCTAGTTTATCATTATTGTCTTTATATACCTGATGATATACTAGTACCTAGTTTATCATTATTGTCTTTATATACCTGATGATATACTAGTACCTAGTTTATCATTATTGTCTTTATATACCTGATTATATACTAGTACCTGGTTTATCATTATCGTCTTTATATACCTGATGATATACTAGTACCTGGCCATCAGGTATATAAAGACGATAATGATAAACCAGGTACTAGTATATCATCAGGTATATAAAGACGATAGTGATAAACCAGGTACTAGTATATCATCAGGTATATAAAGACGAAAGTGATAAAATATACTAGTACCT
>NW_013716817.1:0-360 GCF_000517525.1 Limulus polyphemus | reverse complement strand
TAACGTTCTACACGGTTCATTGTTATGTATAGTAACGTTCTACACGGTTCATTGTTATGTATAGTAACGTACTACACGGTTCATCGTTCTGTATAGTAACGTACTACACGGTTCATCGTTCTGTATAGTAACGTTCTACACGGTTCATTGTTATGTATAGTAACGTACTACACGGTTCATTGTTATGTACGGTAATGTTTTTTCTGTTTTTGCAAGGATACAATCATTATTTATGGTCGCGTTCTTTCCAACAGCTCTAAGTTTTATTATTATAATATTTCTATATAACAAACTATACTAGTGATATATAATGTTCCCTAGGCAACAACTAATGAACAAATGTGAACAAACTTTCATGTT